>NW_019211458.1:40099095-40110085 GCF_002443255.2 Varroa destructor | reverse complement strand
ATATATGCGCGAAAGTGTAAAGTCGGTGAAATAAATATATTTTAAACTATAACACCTGTATTCATTGAGTTGGATAAAATCATCATCAGTCATTGAGTTCGATTGCACTGACTTCAAGTTCCTTCTTATAACTTTTCGTATGACAATTTCTCTATTAGTTGTGCGGAAATAGATCTAATTAGGAACCGTTACTTAATATATGCATGCACAGTGACTTTCCTAGGAATTGTGATCGATCCTTGGAACAAGCCACAGACATCAAAAGGTGGATGTTCGAAAAATTACAACCAAATCACCAAATTTAGATTAGGTTTAAAACTTTTTTTCTTGACGACAGTTTATAGGTTATTAGTATTATAGGAAAGTGATATAATAAAATAAATGTGCTATCGGTATTTGTCGTTTGCATTAAAACAGGCCCGTGGCTAAACATTAAATGTTTTCTTATAACCAGAAAGTAAAAAAAAAATCAGAGGTAGTTGCAAAGATTGACATTAGAAAGTTCCTATTCAACTCTTGCGACTTGCGTTTGGAGTCAGTACCAGCGCACAAAGCTGCATCAGCAGTGATTCAGTTGAACTAGCTTATCGTATTTTTCTCGTACGATATGTTCTCCGTTCGCTTTGCGTGCTTCTTAATCATCCAATAAAGTCAATGTTTTTTTTTCACCGACCGATAGCGATGAGCAAAAAAGCCACGAATATATCAGCAAACATCAATTATAGTTTAAGTAACAAATAGACACTGCTGCGATGTGTTTGATTCTAACGGCTCTTACCTAGGTAGCACTTACAATGAACTCAAAGTACTAGATAGCTAAGCCAACTGGATCAAGGAGTACTTATCAAAAAAGGCTTCACAAATCGGGCCAGTTCTGTTTTGATTATTAGGTTTTACTAAAAAATTGAATACAAAGTTTCTTTGGGTAACGCCTTATGTAAATAATTTGGCACAGCGTAGCAATTGGTTCCTAAAGGTAAGTATGCAGATATGGGAGCTGAGTTCAGTCATAGTCTGTTCCATAATGGCGTAACAAATGAAGCCACTTGCTGTTGTTGAAACGACGAACGTTTTACCATGAAAGACCGTATTTGTAAATACGGCTCACTCACCATTTTTATTGGTTATTAAAAGGTGTGAATGATTTTCAAGTCAGATAGTCTTAGAGTCACACATGCTAGATGTATAAGTCGATACTAGTGTCATTCGAAAGCTGAAGTCCGGCTAAATTTATTAAGACTTAAGGTAGAGCTTCTCAAAGATAAGTTAAATTTGTGTAAAAATTTGCTATATCTCACAGTTTTGTTACGATAAAGACCAAAAACAAAAAAAAATTTGTGCCCTCTTTGATCAGGACGCATTATCGGAATAAATGGCCCAAAAATGGTTTTGTTGCCTTCGTTTTGGCAATTTCTACGTTGAGGATACTTCTCGTGGCGATCCGTTCCATAAATAGACGAAATTATTGTAAGAGTTGAACAAGACGATACGTCAGTAGCCGAGACATCGCTAAGAAACTAAACATTATTCATCAAACAGTTTTAAATAGTTCAAAAAAAAAGGATGTTACAATTGGGAACTTGACATTCGAGCACAACACGAATTGACGTAATGTCATTTACTCGAACGTAGTTTTGTCTGCACAACTCTACGCAGTTGCAACGAGGCTGAACTATTTTTAAAGCGGCTGATTACGGACAATAAAAAATGGACCATATACGAAAATAATTTGTGGAAAATATAATAGTCATAATGACGAAAAGCACAATCTGTGGTAAAGCTTGGACCAAACACACTGCATCACCTCCAAAGGAGGTGATGCAGTGTGTTTGGTAAAATAGGAAGGGAATTATGAGCTGCTGTTACTTGGCAAAATCTCTACCATTAAAAACTAGTAAAATTACAAAGGACTATTGAAAAAATAGAAAAAACGTCATCCTCCATCCACCGGAACAATACGAGGTTACACACATATTTATCTATCTGACAAAAACTTAGAGAATTTAAATGGAAATTTTAATGCTGTATGATGCGGACCTTGCGCCATTAAACTAGCGTGTTTTAGTCGCTACAAAATTCACCTGATGGTGTTAGTTTAATTTCAATGAAAAGATGCAGAAATAATTCGTTCATTCAACCGTCTCAAGGCGAATTCTCGGTGATAAAAGGGGAATTAGCAGTGGATGAATGCATAAATGGCATTAGTAGGTGAAGTAAAGTAACGCGGGCTGGTGACAGCGAAGCTACTCGTTGAATGTCGGGCCTCGACAGCGAGTGGAAGTCTAGCACAGAAAGAAGGGACCAACCTCTCGCTTCCGGCAATATGCCCCATCTGCGTATATCCGCATTCTCTCCGCCTCGTTCCCTCAAGGCACCACTCGTCGACGCCAATCACTACTGCCCCCACCAATCGTTGCCTCTCGCGCGCATACCGCCTTAACGCGCCTTCAACGTCAAAGAAGGAAGCACTTCATCCAAGCAGTTTTCTGTTCTTCCCAATTTCAAGCACTAGCACCCAAATGTGCGCCTACCCTGAGAGGCTGCCAGGTCGCAGGACCACGGAGTGGGCACGCCGCTTTCTCTATTTCTTTCTCAATCGTGTGTCCGCCTTTTTCGCAGAAAGCTAGGGTTGATCAGATGCGGGCAGAGCCTATGTACTTCCCTGCCATTTTGTCGGAAATGTGAGCGTGAAAGTGAAATGGTGTTGGAACGTTAGGGTAGAATATTGGAGTTGTAAAGGGGTAGACGCAAGGCCAGGTAACAAAGGGATGATTTTCAATGCTCCAGGCAATACGATACTTTGTTGTTCTTCTTTGTTTGTTCCTCACTCTCGTTTTTTCTACAGCTATGCTGTCTGCCGCTGCTCCTGCTGATAGTCCGACTGCCGTTAATGGCTTATTTTGGGGTCTGCGCCCCCTCCATCCTCTAGTTTAGCGTTGGATGCTGAGAAAATCCGTAACAGCTGCAGTTAAGTGCGCAAAGACAGACAAAGAAGTACCACAGTTGAGAACCAGTAGCAGCAGCTTGGCCCGACCTAGAGACGGGAAGGCAGCAAAAGCAGACGCAACAACTAAACTGGCGCCATCAGCAATCGAACACAGCGTCTTGTTTGCAACTTGATATACCGCTGTTGCAGTGGCTGCTGCTTTTAATGGGATCCAGAACAGGTTTCGAGGATTAGAACATGTTTTTCCACTACGATACATAGAAGGCGCATTTTGCCGATTACCTGCCTGTCCGACCAGTTCTTGACTTTTTTGGTGCACTGACAGACGATCAGCTGCAGTAGAACATATAGCTATCGCCTTTATACGCGCATGCAACCAACGTTGGCGCAACTGCTGTTACGGCTACTGCCGTTGGCGTGAAGCCGTCACATGCACTTAGTTGAAGCGCATGCGCCCAATCGATGTCAGTCAGAGTCGACAGGTACAGTGTGACCGCCGTTGTATATCTCATATAGAATAGCACAAAGGTGCATCGTAGAAACGGCGGCCCACCTACCAAAGTATCAAAACGGTGGACAAAGACTATGGAGACAACGGTGGTGAGGGCAACGTCGAAAACCATGTCCCTCGCAGCACCACATTTCGCGATCAGATGTACTCTTTCCTTCGTTATGGTGTACGTTCGCTCAACAGACGCTCAGTTGCAAGCAGCCCTTAATAGACTCTGGGAGGGTCGAAAGAACCTTGCTCGGCGACCAACGATAACTAAGAGAGACCCCATAACGTTAGTGTTTGAAGCCGAAGGAAGGGCACCGAACAGCCAGAAGGAAAGAGCTAAATAGGGAAAGAGAAAATGCGTGTCAGTAGCGGCAGCCAGCAGGTCCCATTGGCGGCTGTAACGCTGGAAATAGGAGCAAGCACGATTGGACGAGAAGAGCTAAGTGATGCTGGAAAACTAGAGGTAGTTGTCTGCCTGCCTATTCTACGGATCCCAACTGACCGGCTAAGAGAGCGAGCGCTATCTGTCGTCATCGAAGAACGCGGTGGAAAGGGAACACGACTAGGCGCGGCAGTAGTGGCGGCGACTGGTCCTCCGCTGCTGCTAAGGGCTGAACGTTGAGAAAAAGGCCGAGATATTTGTGCTGTGACTCTGTGGTTCGTACTCGTTGCTGCTGCTGCCTGCGGTGCTGTGGCGTGGCTCAGTGTGGCTCGATCGGCTACGAAGCCTATTCTCTACAGCTGCAGCGGCGGTGGCGGTGGCGGCAAAGGGGGCCTTAGGCTTTTAGCTTAACGCTGCCCGCCACGGCCATTATCAGACAGACCTGCCAGCCACCGCTCTGTCTTTCTCTACCTATCTCTTTAAACGTGTTGTGCTGTTCGGTCTGCTGCCGCGGTCCGCTACTATAGGCCTATGAAATGGTCAGCTGCTGTTGTGCCGACAACGGCTGTAGTAGCCGCTCCGCGATTGGGGAAGGGTATTAGAGGCAAGACAGGGCCGAGACCGTCAGGAACAAGCGCGAGCTAGCGGACAGGCAGGCGGGCGGGCGGGCAAGAAACCAAGCAGGAAACCACTAGGACGCCATATTGAAAGTTTATTCTACAATCATTTGCTTTGTCGCCTCTTGTGTTCCGACAGTTGAAATGTCGTTTACGCCGTTGCTCATACGGCGAGCGGCGGGCCAACTCCAACCGCAGGCCCGGGTTCTCAGTGACGTGCTAGGGTAAAAAGAAGCTATCGAGGCTCGACAAAAGCCGCCCTTACCACAGCATTTCTCTTGCAATAACGCTTTTAGGCTTTTCAGTATACCCACGAAACTTAGCGGTGCTGGTCCTGGGGGTGGTGGTGCTAGTTGTGGCAACCTAAATACCCCTCAACCTTTCCAAGAGGTAACGGTGTGTGGATCTATTCTCGATAGATTGTGATGTGACATGGACAAAGCGGAGTGCGTCGACCCTGACATTGATATCATTTCCTTTGAGCGTGACTTCGACTTCAATTCCATTGCCAAGAGAAAAAAACCACCAACCACACGATTCATTAAGCATTATCGAACGGATCGGATAGCAAACCCTCAAAAAAGAGAAAGAAATTTGGCTAACCAAGAACCTGCTCGCTGAAAGACGGTGGACTGTCACAAAACGAAGCGGTGTCAAAAAATCAAATGAGTAAATTGACACATAAAAAAAAACAAAACCTATTCCAATTCAACGCCTGAGGATCATTGTTACTGCTACCAGATCCAGTGAATAGGCAACTCTATCGCTTGTCGTTGACCAAAAGACCGACTAACGGATACAGTGGCTCTGAGAGTGACTACTGGAAGTACTCCAACACCTTACAACCTTATTACGTATCATACTAAATATCTCCTCCCTCGATAACGTGTAGTCAGAGGTAGTAGGCTCAGTGCATGAGCCTACGGCAATTCAGGACGACCGGCTGTCGCCGCAAACCGTTTCGGCTCTGGGAACAAAGGCCACTTCCATCTGGCCGTGTCCCAAGCGCAGCCGAAGCAGGTGTCACAGGTCATAATCAGCAGAGAAGAAGGACTCGCCAGACAAATCCGATCTGTGGCTCTACAAGGAACGGCGGCGGCGACGACGCAAAAATTGTGCCGCTGTTCCGAGGTGGTAACGGTGAGATTTGTCCCCACGCGACGTGCAGTATTCGCCCGTGTCCGTTGAAGAGTCGTTGTGTCAGCAGAAAAGGTTGCGATATCATCGCGTGGCCTACCGAGACGCTAGGCCACTCGAGACGACAAGAAGTCCACCCAGCAAAGGGAAAGCTCAAAAGTGTGCTGTCCACTTATCAAAGTTGCTACTACTCTAGAACCAGCAAGAGTGTTAACTATTTGGAGCTTGATCAAGAGCAACGTGTCACTTGCCACCATCGACTCGAGGCTTCAGCACTTCGACGAATATCAATAGGGATATTACCGCAGCAAGCTGTGCCGCCGATTCACGATTCCCTCGTAGTTTTTCCGCTGCACCCGCAGTAACAGTAGCATTATTTCAGTTATTCGAAGGCATGTAAGCTCCCCTCAACAGACGAATGCCGAAGTGCAGCCAGCAGGAGCAACGATTCTAGTAACTCGTAAGTCAGGCAGTGAACCCCCGAGCCGTCAAGGGCCCGCAGAAACAACGGCGACAGTTGAACAAAAGTAAGATGCGGCAGTGGTAGCTGTTGCTATTGTCGTTGCGATTGTTGTTGTAGTTGTCGTAGTGGTAGGAACACTCGGGGGTGCTGGTTCGTCACAATCGTCGTTTCCGTTGTCGTAAAGACAGTGGTAATACTCACAGGGCCTACCGTGGCAGGACCGCGTGCCGGCAACTCTGTCCATCCCCACTGTGTTACACTCCATCGTGCTACTCGTTTATTTCTTGATACCCAACGCCTTTGTGCCGTAGTTCGTATCGTGTGCAGCTCGTGTAGACGGACGCCCCCAGCGTCATTGTTGGCGGCGGCCTCGGTGGCGTCGCCGGCCGCGTCGACGCCAGCCCTGACGCTAACCTTAAGGGGTTCAGCGGACTGAGCGGCGTGGATCTCGGCGCGAGCCCCAGCCCCGACACCACTAGCAGCCACAGCAGCGCAAAACCTCAGTGTCAGACAGGGTTACGCCGGCTGCCTAGGGTGTCGCGAGGCCCAGGGGCGCACGTGGCCTTGGAGGAGCCCGGGTGCTGTTTGTGTCTGCTTGCGACAACCACGACTGCTCCGACAGGCGTTGCGGTCCGTTGTGGGCTGGGGCGGCCACACAATCGGCTCTTGCCTCTTCAGGGAGGGCCAGGTAAAGCCAAAACAACAACAACAACGACGACAACAGCAGCGGCAACAGCACGAACACCAACAACAGCAGCAGCGTCAGTGTCCGGTGCGCGTTCACGCTATTTACCACTCCACCAATCTGGCCGGCCCAAAGTGGGCGCAACGTTGTGCGCACGACCCTTCCACTGGATAGCCGACGTGCAACTTATACGTGCACGTCGTACACTCAGAGGCAACGTGCAGGCCCCCGGGTTCCTCCGACAGTGCGCGCCCGCCTCAGCGCCTACGAGCCGCCGCGAACCGTCGGTTGCTGGCTCGTCTGAATGGCTGCAGAAGCTTTACGTGAACAACCTCTTCCCCTCGATGAAATTCCTCAGGCGGGAACCTTTCGGAACAAACCGCAGGTAAGGGCAAAGATCAATAGAAAAGGCAGCAGCAGCCACGACACCGACAACAACAGAGCGACCGGCTAAAACAGAATTGATTGTAAAAATAACAGCAGGAGCAGTGTGAACCGTAACAGCTATAGGCGATTAGTGGTATGTCTGTTTGCTAATCTCATACAATTCGGATCTTCGCGTGTGTGGATATTTTTATGCCGATCGTACAAAGGCGGAACCGGAATTTATTCCCTCTCTGATATCGAAAACCCATTACACTTTCCGTAGTATAGCCGTTGTTGTTATCGTGTTGCAAAATTCCCCCTCCCACCTCCAAATGCAGTATTATTTCCTAAAGTGACAGTCTGGATACATGATATGGGAACTCGTTGAAGCTGAATTGATTTTACCTGATACATAGTGTATACATTACTTTGCTTTTTCTTACGTAAATCAGGTTTCTACCTCAATACTAATAGTAATAAGTCAATGACGTAAGCCGGCTTACGCAGGTGAGGGATCTTGCTCGTATGTATCCACTTATAACCGGACCCATTCACTCGTTCACCTACAATTTCCTACGCTCGCCCACTTGGGGAAGCCCGTACACGTATCTATTACATTGACGACGGCCGTATAGGCAAACAAACAGATAGGGCAAATGCGAAAGCCGCTACAAAGTTCGCGCGATGCTACCGGCTATAGTCGCAATCATAGAAGTAACAGAGAATGGCTTGGCTAATCATACCGATGTTATTTGCCAAATTCAGATGCTCGTGTAGTTAACGGCGAGCGAAGGCGCGGAAAACGGGTGAACAGTTAGTGGCAAGGGCCAGACCGAACCAAGAATGACGTTCCCACTCTGTCTTTTTCCTTGCTTTTGTTGCTGTACAATATTACTGTGTGTGTGTGTGCAAGCATCTGGCGAGTTCGGCCAGCGCGTCGCCGCTGGCCCATAGCGCGGACCATCTCGAAGGCCCTTTACACAATGAACCATAATCGAAACTATCTACTATAGTTGCAACAAAGAAGCTTATTGCTCCCACTGGTAGCGGTACGGTCGACGGCTATGCTTCTCTCCGGGGCCAAGTAGTCGACTACCCGACGGCCGCTTGATCGACGCGTTTCCACTAGCAGCAATTTCCGCAGAGTTTCTATCTATCTCTGGCCGTTGGCGCGCCTTCCTCTGACCGCTTCTCGGTGCTGTCTCGCGGATTTTCATTTTAAATGTCTCATGTTCTCGTGGAAAGCAAATGGCGACAGCGAAGACCCCATACTTGAGTTGCTGTTGACTCGTAACGACTGGCTCGTCGTTGCTTACCAGCCGACTTACGTCTCACTAGATCTATCGGGTGGCCATTCGGTGTCGGGGTTGGTGGGTCTTTTACCGCTTGTTTCTTCTCTTCGAGGAGGCACGAGGTGGTGATGACGCTGACGAATGCAACGGCTACAGCAGCCCCATTAGCACTGGCTGGTCGTACGGCCATTGCCTGATTTCGCTTTCGCCATGAGATTTTCTCTCAAGACGCCTCCTTCCGCCCTATTAGCTTTTGCGACCGGCTGCCTTCAGCGGTCTCGTCGCAGTTTTGTCTTCTACCACTGTTGTTATCGTTGACTGCGGCTAAAGCTATTGGTTGCCTACATCCCGTGTGGCGTTACAAGACGACGCTGGTCTTTCGAACCAAATCGTCGTTGGTGGTGATGGTGATGGTGTACACCTAAACGTCAAAAACTCTGATCACGAGTGGCGCGAACACACAGCTCGACGTTCGTCCGTAACTTTATCCTAGCAAACAGTTTCTCGCTGAGGCCACTTAGGCCGTTATGGACATAGGACACTTTGGACATGCTACCTTTGGTTTTTGATTACAACGTATCAGCCATTCTCCAGTCTGTCCCATGTTGATACTATCCATCTATCTGTCATCTGTTAGTACAAGAAAATGAAATTTTCATCGTCCTGTTTTTCTCTCTGATGTGCATGTGGAAATGTGTGTGCTAGCCTAAGTATATGAAATAATTGTCCGCAACTATCTACTATGCTTTATGCTACTAGGCGAGGCCTCGTTGTTCGGCCAGCGTTTTTCGCGATTCGACTGCTATTGTATATTCTTGACTAGCTTGTTCCGGCTACAGTATTTAAGGCGAAACCGACTGTACCATTAGCGACAATACATAATACTTTATGCACACACCCTTGCATGGTGCGTCCGTGCAGGTGAAAAAGATCTCCCATCGGTTATAACGCAATGCATATACACAAAGTTAAATTTTCTCTTAGCCACGTTCGAATGGAACCCTTTGCTTTACCTTCCTAACTAGTTTGCACCACTAAAATTTGCAGGAAATTGCTGCGACTGCTGCTGTTTTTATAACAACTTATATTGTAACTAATATACCAGGTTTCATGTTCTGCTAAGAAAAACACGAAACCCAGGGCTTTTTTGGTAGGCTGCCCAATAGCCAATACTATTTATTATATTATTATCAAGCATTACTGTAATAGACGTATTATCGGGACGATCGAGAATACAATAATAGGCCTCTACATTTCATACCCCCGGCAATTGATTATTCTCTCTCAAAATGTAGTACTAAACGAACGCTGTGTGGCGCTAGTGATCTAACTAAATCGTCTGTGTGTTGTTTTACTTTATTTTCTGCTTTTTATTTTCCCTACTGGCTGGCCTCCACACTCATCGGTACTGTTCTGTACAACGCTTTGTTGCGTGTCGCGTGGCGGCGCCACCTGTAACGTCGCTGTCGTTGCTCGCATCACCTGCGCTGCCCCCTCCACCGCTGTGGGGCTCGGCTGGGCGAACGTAATCGTCACCATAATCGCTATGAACAAAACTTCGCCGTCGACAACAACAACAATAACAACACTAATTATGCCTCTTATATTCCTTTTCTGATCTTCTTTCACTCTGTGGGCAATCTATATTATGCACATTTCTGTTTCCGTATCCAAATCCTCATTCCCTGGTCGTACCTCCATCCGTATTCTATTTCCTCTTTCGTCCTTGCCTGATCGTGGCCAGTTTCAGTATTCGCACCTACAGAAGCGACGAGATCGTTCACGAAGGCTTGATGACCATATGTCGGACAGCTCGAACAGCGTCGTCAGACAGGTGCGTGAAATACGTGATGAATGAATGAATTAGGTTTAATGAATTTAAATAGATATTCACGCTATAATGGTGAATGGGTGATCATTACGAGGGTTGCCGTTCGAAAGCCTGTTGAGCTGCGACCGAGCGAAAGTAGACCTAACGTGAGAACGATTGCGATCTATAGGGACCGAGATGTTATGTCAGGTCGATATGCGTCTGTCGAAAGCAGTATATAAGAACGTAATACCTACGGCAGTTGAGTGTATTTACAAGCGAAGAGATTTTCATATGCGTTTAAGAACATATATATGTATATATATATATAATATATATGTGTTCATCCGAAAGTTTGTCTGTCTTTTATTGTGATTTAGATTATTCATTCATTTATTTTTTTTTTTGCTTTTTTATATATATATATATATATATATATATATATATATATATATATATATATATATATATACACTTTTGTTTGTCCATATACATATATCTATGATAGTGTACAATGACTTGTTTGTATTTGTTCTGCGGTATCTGCTCACGCTACTCATAACTATGCGTATATGAACACTATACTAGATCCGTACCAAATACAATTGTGTGTGTCTCTCTCTCTCTCATTTGCTCACATTGTTAACTTCTTTCTATGCCAACATGTGTCGCTGCGATCCTTCTCTGCTCTCAGTCGCAATGCCTTTATTATCCATACTCATTTATGTTGAGTGTTGAATCATTTATGTTACAAAGAGCCGGCTGACCCCTATGTGCAGATGTGTTATTGCT
>NW_019211458.1:40083169-40098995 GCF_002443255.2 Varroa destructor | reverse complement strand
ATATATATATATGCCTATCTCGCATTTGTCGTGTACTGTTCTCCACTTGATTCTATGACCTTTCGTTTCTACTCCAGAGCAACTTGCGCCTGCTGAGCGCGCCTATACCTTCGACTCGCGTAGCAGTAGTATTTCTACTTCTTGTAGATATTAAACATAAATTACAAACAAATGCAATTCATCGACGAAGTGCCTTTCAGTAGATAGGTCAGTTTCTCTTCCACAATTATCCAACGTTTACGTTTTTAGCAGCGTAAGCCATTTTTATCGGTAGGAGTATAGTGCGCGTGTTCATTAGGTCTCTAATCAATTTAGATAAGATCTACATTCCATTCTATTATATCTCAGTATATGCGCGTACTCCATTTCTGCGGGCCTCGAATTTCTGTGGTGGCGTTTTATAAGGTCGTCTCGATCACCGCTCCCGCTATTGTACCTTAAGGCTGAGGGCTATTTGCGACTACGGCATCAGTGTGGGTCAACACCATCCTACTGGTATTGGAGTTCACTAGATGCAGCACGAATTACCACCTTGAGGCAAAGAGGAGCGTCGCAACTGCACAATGCTGGACTATCCACTTTCCACAGGGGCAGCTCCCTCCCTTTCAGCAATTCATCATTGTTTTGCTTCTTCGCCAATTTAAACTTAAACTTAGCTTCCATTACCGCTCGTTCAAAATAATTGAATATTTTCTCTAAAAAGACAAAAGCGCTTTCTGCCCCTTTCAGCCATTTCCTTTCCTCTCGTCCCGCTCAGTCCCTTTAATTCTTCTAGAAAGCCACACGTGGTGAAATTACGTGCAGGCTGCCTTTCTTATAAACACGTACCGTAATCGTGTATTTACTGCTCGTATACTTAAATAATTATAAGAAATCGATAAAATTGTTCGGATCGTATCGAAAATTTGCCCTCGCTCTCTCTCTCTCCTCTCCCTCCCCCCTCTGCGTAGCTGTCTTTCTTTCTTCGCTTTTCTACCTTCGTAAGATCTTAATAAGAAAACTAGAAACGCCTTTAAACAGTCCATATAAGCGTAACATCAGTTGGTAACGGGTTAATAATAGTAGTAATCTCGCGCTTGATCAGCGGTTGTAACATACTTTCCTTGATAGTATGTCGTTCAGTATGCTGGCTGGTTTTATAGTTCGTAATATGTTGAACGAGTTGCGTTGTTAATCTGATCTGATCATTGCAGCAGCCCGTTGACGGCTTAAGTATACCAGGATCATCGTAAACGCGCCGGGCAGACAAAGCCGACCTGCCAAAGCGACGATCGCCGTTGACGGCTGCGTTGCATAAAAACCGTTGCTTTGCACTCATTCCCCTAAACGCTTGTGACCCCTCCTTCCAATTCGCCCGTCGACGTGTTCACGTTCGTGTCGACGACGACGGATTCACCCAAGCGAGTAACCACGTGCGATCCAGCAGCCAAACAAAACCTCTATCTACCTAAATCAGAGACAGTAAACCACAATAGCAACAAAAGCCGAAAACAGAACGCTCCTATATAGTAACAATATCTCTATTTGCTCCGATGCCACCTACTAAGCCTATTCTACGGCTGCTTCTGCAAATCCCTTCTGCAAGCTACTCTTCGTACGACCCTGGTTTTCTTCAGCGCCATGACAATATAGGCTGAAGTCACCTATCACCGCTACCACGCACCACCAATCAACACCAAGACAACAGAGGGAACGAAGATTACTACAGTTAGCTATTACCGCTGCTACTTCACCCACACCTACCGCCACAACTCTAAGTACAACAACTAACCGTTAATATCACTGCTGCTATAATAAGCAGCTTGCAATTTCCACAACTCTACACTATTCAACTACTAGCCGAGACTCAGTTTCTCTCAATATGTCATAATATGTATACTGCTATAGATTATCGTCGTCTGCTATCTCGCTTCGCTGTCCAAGAGATACGCAGCACGTAAGCAGTCAGACACCTCTGTGCAGTTGTGTCCATGTTCAAGCGGATTGTGCGGGCGGGCCGTCTTGGAGCGATTTTCGTGATTTCCCTATGTCGATCCCTGGCTAATGGGACGATAATAAGCAGAACAGCCACGTCTGAGGATCGATCTGAGATCTGGAATTTCAGACTTCACCACGTACGTCAACAACCAGTGACAGACAGAGACGACACGCTCAAAAGCGCACAACAGCATTAACGTCGTGAGCAGTACAGTACTGTAGCCATAGTGACACCAACGGACGTTCGTTTGCTCCGCTCGACGGAGCGACGAATCTGCCAGGCTAAGTCATGCGACGCGAACCCCACGACCGAAGTCATCGGGCACCACTGCTTACAAAGGTGAGGATCGACCTCCTGCGATCGATCTAAGTTGCTCGAGTCTGATCTGATCTAAGACCGTCATATTGTCCGTGTGTTGTCGGTTATATCCATCGGTCTGACCGATAGTCTGTCGGATTGAATTTTCTGACCGGATGCACATACATGTACAATCGGCGCAAAAGTTTTACGACTGACAAGCTCTTGTTTATTGTATGTTTGACTCTTGTAATCAGCTGATTCTGGTAATAGCAGACTGATTGATTTATTAGTAACCGAATGATCGATAATTGCAATGTTTGGATCCGAAAGTTTGCCTTGACCGGGTACACTCCGATCTGGCGGATTCCAAGGCAGCACCTTTCCTCTCCTTCTTGTTTTTGTCATTAGCCATTTAGTTGATCGCTTATACCAAAATCAATCGGCAGTTATGTTAAGAATCGTGATAATAACACCAATACTAGTGAATAGTAGTTGATGTTTGATGGTTATTAGAAAAAGCACACGGTGAGGCAGGAAAGTGGCGAACCGTTTTGGTGGGGCGATGTACAAACGAAGTGTGCTATCCTTTCTTGAATTAAGGTCCTCACCTACGATACATTCATCTTAACTGATTCGTTCTCGGGTTTGAGCGAAGTGCTCACCATGCATCAGGTGACACGACTCAACGATACTGACAAAAAGCAAGCATGTGCGCTAACCGTGCTCTCATCGGCTTGAAGACAAACTCATTCTCTTTCTAACCTTCCTCAGGAGTGCTGCCGGATCTGGAGCGCCATATACAGACTGACATACCCACTCTCCATTGTTGCACACAGCAAGAGATTGTCGACTCCTACTTAGGTGCTTTGCTAATGCGAAGCGACACGCAAGGATGTGATGCGATGTTCCTCATTTTTCCCCGTAGAAATACGTAACAATGCAACTTTAGCCTCCTTCCGCTGCTTCTTGATGAAAGGATGACCCTGATCTATTTAGACGATTGCATAATAACTAACAACCGCGATAAATTCTCGCTTCCTGCCCACAAGTACACACATTATCCCAGCTCATTTTCCATCCCCTTCTTTTCTTCAAATATCGAATCCCACTTTTCTGACCTTCTTATGCATTGTTCCTCCTGTCTTCACGTATCGTGATTAGCTAGACCTATAGACGGGAATACATTTCTTTGGCTGACGCATGCGACGCTTTCATTCGTTATCTTCTCGATTTATCTTCGCTTTACGGCAGCATGTTTACTAGGGACGTTTCAGTGTTAGCAATGCTTCTGCTATTGTTAGTGCAGTTATGACGCTTCCTTTTATTGCCGCCATATATTTGTATATGAACATTTAAATGAGCAACGCAAAGTTGACGGGTAGCTTTTAGCGCTACAAGGTCCATGATAGTTGTCTGGAGTAGTTCGGTTTTGATTTGCTGCAACTGCTATCGCTGACATCACCTATATGTGTCTTCGTGATCGGCTTTCGCTTCCCTTAACACACTGTTCTTCACCGATATTCGATATACTACAGGGCTCTGCAGACTCCAACTACAGTCAGCCGTCCTCAGATCTAAGTCTCGATGAAGAACGGGAGGCACTGAGACGGGAGACTGAAAGGCAGGCGTTACAGCAACTTGAGAAAGCTAAAAGTAAGGCGGTCGCATTTGCGGTGCGGACAAATGTTGCCTACGATGGCAGCCTCGACGATGACTCCCCAGTGCATGGATGTGCAATCTCATTCGGTAAGTATACAATCGGTATTCGATGAATCGAATGCATGCTTCGATGATACTATTGTCTACTTCATTTCGACAGTAAGGGAATTTCTATGATTTGTATCTGTTATGATATCATTTGATACTGGGCGTAATTACGTAACGTCTGGTAGCGTGCGACTGTGCTATATAAAAATCATGCCAACAATTCGTTCTCATTTGAGAATCATGATCTTTAGTTTCCGCTATTTAGTGAAAAAAGTCCACCAGGGGGCAATACAGTGGGTCAACATGGCTTACACATCCGCGCAGTCCTTCTGTATTAAATGTATTGGCCAATTGCAGGAGTCAAAGACTTTCTTCACATAAAGGAGAAATACAATAACGACTGGTGGATCGGACGCCTAGTCAAGGAAGGATGTGATATAGGTTTTATTCCTAGTCCAGTTAAATTAGAAAACCTTCGACTGCAACAGTCCCAAACAAGAAACACCAAACTTTACTCTAGGTAAGTTTAGCGCTGAGTTTCCAGGACAGTATTAAATCAACAGGAGATAGTTATGGCACACACGTATATAATCGCAGAAGCAAACACTGCGTTCCTGCTATCGCAATGAATCCTAGTTGTCGCCTCGCAGAACTTATTTTTATCGGTGAATGATTAGAGGCAGACATTTTCCAACGCAAGCAGAATCTAGACGTCAACAATCGAGTAATCCATCGAAACGAACTTTTCCGTAACCTTGTAGTTATGGCTTACCGCTAATGGTGACTATGTCGAGTTCTGGTTTTTTTCGCTATTCGGTGTGTTGATTCGTTTCCCAGAGGTTCGACCCCTCCGACGCCCGACCAGAATGGCCTGGACAACCAGATGGGCGGCGATGATAGCGATAGTACACGCGGCGGCGGCGGCGGCGGAAAGGGCGGGCCAGGGGCGTCTTTGACAACACCCCCGCCAAATAAGGAGAAGCGGAAACCGTTCTTTAAGAAAGCCGAGAACATTCCCCCGTACGACGTTGTTCCATCGATGCGGCCCGTCGTGTTGGTCGGTCCCTCTCTCAAGGGCTACGAGGTTACCGACATGATGCAGAAAGCGCTATTTGACTTCCTTAAGCATCGCTTCGAAGGAAAGTAAGTAGTGAACAAATCGACAAAAGCAAAACGTCCATTGAAAACTTACTGCCGGAACATCAAGTAGCTCGAAGCGAAGTCCACTATCTCGGGACTTTGTCACTATCTTTGTTTTATGCAGTTGTAACGCGAGGTAATCATTCGATGAGCCCTAGCCATTACATGGCCAACCATTACAGGTCAGATCAACGAAGCCCTCGTCGTTACATATGAAACTGGAGTTAAATACGTGAATGTCAGATATTTCATAAAATTTAAATATAAACGGAAAGCTTTCCGTGAGGATAACTAAGGATTGCTTGCTTTTTAGTCATTTTCGATGCAGCGATGCGTGAAGATATAAAACGATTTGACAGCCAATCGTTCCATTCGAATCTGGCATGATCATTTTCTTTCATTCTACCCTTCTATATTCGCCTTTGACCTTCCAGAATCATTATTACTCGCGTAACAGCGGACATCTCGTTGGCGAAGCGGTCATTACTGAATAATCCTAGCAAACGAGCCATTATGGAGAGGTCCAATTCAAGATCCTCATGTCTAGCTGAAGTTCAAAGCGAGATTGAACGTATATTTGAATTAGCCAGAACCCTGCAGCTTGTGGTAGGTATAGGCCAAGTTTGATACCTAGAAAAAGGCTCGACCGAAAAGTCCTGTACTGATAAATTGTCCACTTCCAAATTAAACTTCAAATATGCAATATTCAAACATCTAGGCGCAGTAGGGGGTCGTTGTATTTCTATAAAACACATTATATCTTAATAATTTGTATACGATACTAAATAATCAAAACCGAATATAGGAAAGCCTGTCATGTTTTCTGTCACTGCCATGTGGCCGAAATGCCTATTATATGTGTAATAATATAAGATGCTTTTCTGTTTCTTAGAACCATCTCAGTGTTGCTCGTCACTCGGGCGATTGTAATAGTGAAAATTGACGCATCGAAATTTTTGGTTCTTGCGTTTCGCAGGTGTTGGATTGTGATACGATAAATCACCCGTCACAACTAGCGAAGACCTCGCTTGCGCCAATCATGGTCTACGTGAAGATCTCTTCGCCGAAAGTGCTTCAACGATTAATCAAGTCTCGAGGAAAGTCACAAAGTCGCAATCTAAACGTACAGATGGTCGCTGCTGAAAAGTTAGCACAGTGTAGTCCGGTGAGTAGGTTGAGACTTAGATTGATTCAGTGTCTTATTCGTCAGCCTAAGAATAGCGCTCCTCCGACAAAAAATGGAACCGAACATTGTAACAAATCATGATCATCACAATACAGTGAACGAAAGCGAAAGCTCAAGCACGTTAGTATGTCTGGGATAGACGCAGTGATCGGATGAACACCTTCACGTCGAACGAGTGCAGGATTAGTAAGTGGCATCATGTCGTATTAATATTTAAATTCTCTTGAACATTTTCAATAACTCTACCGCATCTTATACCCTTAGCAGTTGCAAATTACCCAGCCAATGATCCAGTTGATTCGTTTTATTAATCATACCGATATATTGGATCTTTATTAAACGAAGTCTCGATGTAAGTAGGCTTTCACAGCATCATCGGATCGGTGATAAGGTGTTGACAGCGGTCATGTTGCAAGGTTAGTTCTGTGGAGAAGTGCCTATGTCTCTTTATATCATACACATATGTTCTTTTCCATGTCGATGATTTTGTAGGAGCTTTTCGATGTGATATTAGATGAGAACCAATTGGAAGAGGCGTGCGAACACCTGGCCGAATTTCTCGAGGCGTACTGGCGTGCCACGCATCCGCCTATCATCGTGCAGAGTCTGGCACAGCCTCAGCCGAGCGGCAGCTCGCATCATGCCACGCACGCGACGAATCGGCACGGGAGCAACGTGCCCCACGTGCAGTCCCCACTCGACCACTCTCAGATGAGCTCCGGGGCACATATGGTAAGGCCTATTACAGGCCATCCTGGACACCCCGTACATGAAAACAACAGTTATCATCACAGCCATCCTCATCAACAACAACAACAACACCAACAACAGCATCCGCATCAGTATCAATCTGAGCATCATTCTACCTCCGATATCCATAATCGTGGCCAGCGAGACTATCGAGGCCACAGCCAAAACTTCACCCCACCCCCCAATTCGAGACACTACCAACCCTTTTCATCCCACCACCCGAGACTTCATCCTGACCACCGTAGCAACCATCTCCATGACCAACTCCAATCACCCGACCACTTCCACAATAGAACTTCAGACCAGAACTTCTACCACGACTCCTCAACTCTGCCCATCCGCCCTCGTGTCGAGGTAACTAACCTTCGCAGCTCAACTTGAACTCACCTGTGTTGCTGGCGCACGAACCAGTGACTGTCTCTCACTATTACTACAACCGGAATATCGATAACAGCAGGAATCCAAAATAGTTATTTTCTTCAGTGAATTCTCTTTTTAACAGCCACTGCTACGACAGCTACTACTTGTTTTCATTTATTTTCAATAAAATGTGTTACCCCTGCCTAATTCCATGACCTTGCATCCTACTTTACCGCTACAATAACTGTTTCTATCAGACACACATGGGTGCACAGTTGAACGACCGGCCATCTTCAAATTCTACGTAACCTATTCTTTGAAGCTATCAATGAATCACGAGAACGTCATCGAGAATCAAGTTAGCCATATTAGTAAATGCTGAAAATAGAGCAGTACAAGACAAAACCATTGGCTGATTTTCATATGTTAACCACATTACAGAGAAAATCTTTACCAAATTACGGTTTATATAAAAGTAGAACATCAGGTATTATAGAGCACGTGCGGGTTTTTTGGAGATATGAAATGATAGTATAATGGATGTCGTGCGTTATGAGTGGCACACGAATTTACTCGATCTATATCATTCTACCTTAAATTTCCATTCCATTAAGTTATTTGATAATGTTGGCTACAATTGAAAAGCAGTTTTCCCATGCCGACCTCAATCGTTTTCCATACTGACCATACGAATAGTCTGTGACATCGCCTGTATATGGAAATTACTATGGATACTTACGTTATGTCTCCGAGACACCTTGTCACTTCAGTTGTAATTTGAAGAAAAACAAAAAAAGAAGCTATTTAAATGTGCATCTTATGTCAACTTTGATACTTACTTATTTTATTATACTTATACTTATTTTATTCAATTTTGCCCGACGTCCGCCAGGGGGCTCTAACATTTAACAGATTCGAATTAGTTGCAGTAATTTCTTTGGTTTTTGTACATCTAAATTCACTGCACCATTAAAGCCTTCGCACAGATATGAAGGAGCAAGCATGCACAATTTGTAGATTTGTTGAGGCATAAACGGGGAGTGCGTCTTCCGGGGTCTTGCTTTAATGTACAGCATGTGCACTTATAGTTCTGCTAGATTGACAAAACGGCTGTATTACCATTGACTGTCCGAACCGTTTCGTTCTCTTAACTGGCCGTTTATCGTCAGGCCAATGCTTTATGCCAATTCCGTTTGTGGGGCATTTGCCTTACTCACATTTCAGGACATCGTATATCTGTACGGAGCAACGGTAATTATTTCGTTTCAACGCTGCACTACCGAACTTGTTCGCGTAATTTTTTTTTTGATTAAGTTTTCAATCGTACCACACTGTTTAACTGTGTGACACCATACGCAATGGCAATCATCCTGTATAGTTACCTTCCACACCACTGTCTTGATGATGGACTTACTAACAACTTGTGTTTCTGCCCCGCTTCTCATTCTAGATTTCATCGCCGGGCAGTGACGAGTATAATCAGTACTATCAACAGCAGACGCATCATCATCAGCATCATCAAGCAGGCGTACCATCGGGAAGGAGTCAACACGAACAACGGGGTCCACCCCCACCGATCCCGTCACCATACCACCATGGTTACGATAGCCCTCCGGCCAGTCCTCCCGATCACGATGGAGGACATCACAGCGGACACCACAGGACTCATGGCAGCCACGGCCCGCACCAAAGAGACTCGCGAGGATATCCGCCAGCGCCCAGTCGGGGCTACGCCATGGAGCAGGACGATTGGTGTGACCCCTATATCGATGACTATCAAGGAGACAACCGCCGACAAAATAATTACCCCGTTAATGTGCAATAGCAAAGGCAAAACCAACTAGAATGAAATTGTGCAGAATTGTTTGACCCATCTACTAAGGGGTACATTTCGAGGATGAAAACGAGAACGTTGATTATTTAATAGAACAATAATTGAAATGAAATCTAAGGAACTGAAGGAGAGACCTGAAGGGGTACCTCGAGTAGGCATATATATATATATATATATATATATATATATATAGATAGCATATTTGTATGTTGATATATACGTATATTTTTGGTACATGCGCCAAGCACCGACGGCGGTTCGAATCTTCGGCGTTGTTTGTTGTGCTTGGGTCCAGGGGACTGCCGGGTAGCTGCATGGACCTCAGTGGGAGAAGAACAACATGATAATTATAAAAATAGTGATTGTAATAGAAACAATAAAACTTTCGACGGTCTGCCTGACTCCAATCCTGCGTGGTGGCATTTCAACATGCTGACATTTAGCTTTTACATCGAGAACAGCCGTTTGGAAAGCAGCGGCACAACCAAACCAAAACAACTGCGGAAAACGGTGGTGCGTGCGCCAGAATCGATGATGGTGTCTACTTCGAAACGGAAAAAGCATCTGCCTCAGAGGCATCGAGGGAAAGACGACGAGAAAAAGATCAAAATGTCGAAAAAGGAGTCGCTAAACATTTTCGAATGCTTCAATGAAATGAAATCTAGCCCTAACGGCCAGCTTTTGGTGGTAGATGCCGTCTGCCTGGTCATTCTCAGCCTAGCCTCGGTCAGTGGCATAAGAAACTGATACCAACGTGATCCAGGATGGTCGCATGGGGAACTCGCTTATAAATCTAACTTCTATCTTAATGAAAATGCTAATCTGATGATTGCTAGCTTGCCTAATTAGCAATGACCGCAACAACATAGCAACAAATCGTTGTTGTTCAACTAGACTCTCCTTTTTTCTCTGCTTCTATACTGGGGTCCTCGTAAGCTTCTTCCTTGATCGATCGGTATTGATCGTCTAAGCGTCCAAAGATGTGGCGGATTTCTGTTTTCATAGTGGCAGCATCAGCAGGATTAGCAGCAACAGCAGCAAAAGCTGAATCGGCTCGAATCTTTCGCTATCTGGTCGGCTTCAGATTTATCAGAGGGGGTAATACTCATCATTTTTAGCAGTTGCACAGTTTGGTACTCGCTAGACACACATACATACAGATATTTACGTGTACGCGCCGCAAGCGGCAGCTCATTCGTGTAATAACACTGACGATGTTATTATTATAAATTTCTTGACCTAGAATGCGCTTTAGCGATCACAGTACATTATAAATACATTTTAAATAGCGGTTTATGTCTGCCATGTTATAGCTGGCAAACAAACACTGTTGTCGCAACATATTTATATCTTTGCGATCTTTTAGTAACGACTAACAACAATTATATCCTATGAAAGCTAGTGAAAATGCGAAAAATTGTATGGCGAAGTTATCAACAAACCGATGACAACTACCTTTATACTGAGCGCTCCTATGGTCGTCAGAAGACCCGGAAAGCTTACGTTAGTGGTGGCTCGCCATATAAGCATTTCGCCTGTAACATATATGCATGTATATATATCTACGTAGTTAAACATTTTGACGAGCGTTTCGATCAAGGAAGAAAACAACATATATAACGATAACTAACACCTTCTTCACGTATCACGTTTTAATCGGTCATCACCGTCATGTCAGAGTAATAATAAAAAAAAAATCGATAGTAATACAAATCAATAACAACTACGAAAGTACACCCACTTGTCATAGTGAGAGACATGATAAATTCCTTATTTACCAATTGCTGGCAGATTGAGCGCCTACCTAATAATATTTAGCTACAAATATTGTTTGAAATACTGTGAAATCATACCTATGGTTATCGTTGTTCGTACGGGCACCGTTATCGTTTCGTACAGTATACGCTGTCCTAATTTCTTATAACGGTAATGTCAAGCCTGATCCCCACTCGAAAGCTTGCAGCATCCCTGTACAATACACGATGTCTGAACAAAGTAAAGGATTGATATCTTTCTCTAGTTATCGTTCAGCCATAGACAAGATTGTGCAGAAAAATGTATTTGGAACGTTTTCCGGGTAAAACAAACTAGTAGTGGACAAGGTTGAAACACGCTGCTCTGACCCCTTCCAGCATAACTATAAGCATCCAAGCGACACCGTGTTTTGCCATGCTAACTTGACGCTGACGACCGTCCTATCTCATGGTTTTGCTTGCCCTAACCATTTTATAGATCGCCTAATATATTTTCGTGGTCGCAGAGCGAACTACGTTGACACACGCTCATTAAACCGCTCACGTGGGGTTCTTATTGCTGAATGGATGTAACGGGATACACGCTTTCGACCGCTACAATGTGTATTCCGACTACATGTAAAAAAACTGTGCTAACTTATGATGTAATCCGCCGCACCACCGCCACATTTTTCCCTGAAGACCATCCTGGATGCTGGACCATCCTGGAAACGTGCCGTTACTCACCTGTTCGTATCAAGTTCGCGATTGATAACTAGGAATTATGTCACATAACGAATCACAATTAATCAATCTGATAATAAAATATATACGGATCTGTAGATACAGCAGCAGCAACACGCAACTATACAATTCACAACGAAACCACGATCATCCATAAAATCGTTATTAAATACGGAAAAAACATATTTCGTAGGAAGCTTGTTTTTCTCTCGATATGGACACGTTATATATATATATATATATATATATATTTAACGTCGCGTGATAAGTGGCTATGGTTTTACTATAACTATTATTATTATTATTATGATAAAAGTGATTTATACAACGACCAGCTTACAATAATGATGACACACTTTTGCCGCTGTTAACATCTACAACAAGAAATTCACATTATTATATATATATATATATATATATATATATATATATATATACATTAAGGTAACAGCAGTGACGATGACGATGAGAAAACCCACTGTAAAGTATTATAAATCACCTGAGAAAGAGAGTAGTTTCTTCGATCCTTTTTAATATTTATTAGGCGCCTGGTGCAGATATGGAACGGAAAATTAAAGAAATTGGGTAATTAATTAGTTAGTCTAAGCCCAATGGTGCTATTTGTTATAGTATTAGAAAAGCAACCACTGGGCAATGTTATTACACACACACACACACACACACACACACACACACACACACACACACACACACACACACACACACACACACACACACACACACACACACACACACACACACACACACACACACACACACACACACACACACACACACACACACACACACACACACACACACACACACACACACACACACACACACACACACACACACACACACACACACACACACACACACACACACACACACACACACACACACACACACACACACGCACGCCCACGCACACGCACGTACACATATGCGTAGAATTACAAGTATTGTACGATTTTAACAACACGTATACCTGCTTCAGCAACAGAGTTCACCAGACTCACGTCAAGCCAGCGAACGACAAGAAGGAACATAACAAGTGTTTTTGGCTATAAAACATACGATGGAGCAAATAATAATAATAGTATCTCGAACAAGTACCTGCGAACTGGATCAAATACCCACCTATCTTTGCAGTTTGTGTCGTACGTTTTTATGTGGAAGCTAGCTTTTAGTATAACCCTTGTTGCGATGTCTAACCCTACTAGCTACTTTTAATGTAGGATACAGTTTTGTCTATGAACTACGAAGTCAGTATTCACCGAGCTACGGAACAGTTATGATATAAGTAGCCCCATTCTTTCGGCATTTTTATTTGAAATGCTTCAAGAAGTTCCGGCGTGACTTTACTTCAAATGACACTGATACCGAATTATTTTCTGATGAAGTTCGTTGTAAAATTAATACTTATATCTGAAGGTGTCTGGTCCATGACGCTGCGATGTTCGACACTCGCCCAGCAACCAAACTTACAACAGACATAAATTCCAGCATGCAATTATCTGTGACAGAGAGTCATCTAGTGACATTTTCGCGCCACACAGAACACCGTTTCAAACCTTTTCGAATTTATGCCAGGGCAACAATTGGAGCTTCACTTTTTCGGTTTCTTCATAAACTTTCGTACACACAAACTCGGTTGCAACACGAGCGCCTACAATAATATAGGATAACTACTACTACTACTACTACTACTACTACGTAATGCACAAGAAGCCAAAACGGACATAACTAACAGTTTGAACGACGACGAAAAAACAGGAACATCAATTACGGCAGCAACTGGGGCAATTCGAGCGCCTATTGTCGAAATCACCACTGTAAAAAAACAGCGAATAAAAAACAACGAAACTTATTCAAACAGAACTTAGAACAGACGATCGACACGATCGTTAGAGAATTTCGAGAAGGTAATAATATTGACTTGATAATACGCAGATGCAGTAAGCATATATATATATATATATATATATATATACTTTGTAGCAGAAATAGAGGGAAACAGTTATTGAAGGCAGAGAAAGGAAGCTTGACTCAAAGCCTATGCAAGAAACGACTCCAAGCAGTTTGCAACGATAACAATAGTGACGGCAGAAGCAATTGTTGATTTGTTCAATGTTTGACCTGCTAATTTCGTCGAAAGGCTAATAGTTTCCCAGTCGGAGCGCTTTCTACTGAGATCGTCCTGATTGCGTCCTTGTCCAAAAGTTCAAAAGACAAATGATACCTGGGCCGGTTATGGGCCACAGGTTTCATTTAACACTCGTCGATAGATTCGTTCATTTAACCGGTTTGACAGTGCACTACCGATTTCAATCTGCATATGCTAAAGATCACACGGAAAAAATAGGACAGAAAAAATATCCGAGTACGTTTCTTATAAGTGCATACATTTAATTACCTGTTAAATACCATCTTGCCTGTGATTCGTGGTTGGCTCAAAATTTTTATCACTCGTCTTATAAGTCTCAGTTTAGCGTCACAAGTAAAATTTTTCAAAAATGTCCCACCAAAATAGCCTACGATCAAAAAAAAAATATTCGATGCCTTCAAAAATTCGTACAGCCATATATACAAGGGAAGGATTGTGATGACTATAATGAACACTTCCGGAAGATACTATCTGCTCCCCCCCATCACCTCAAATATGGTTTGATTTACTTTGCATCTGAGGAAGGTTTTCGGATTTAAAAAAAATTGTGTCCATCAGACATACGTGTCAAGCCAAAAACAAACCATCCATTAGTGTCAGCAGAAAGTTCGACGTATCACTAAATTTGCTTCAATACAGCTTCCCTAAGGATATGTATATGCTAATTTATGTAGATTAAAGGAACGCTTCGAAGTGGCTAGGATGGTGAGAAAACTTGCGCAAACTATTTCTACATTCTATGGATTATGCGGACACGGTTGTACTATAATGAGTGCACACATCTGTCGTATTGTTACTGACTAATTATAAAGACAGAGTAATTTCTCCTATAGTATTAATATTACTACTAAAAACATGTACATATATCAAAAGCTAATTTTGAATTGAGTAAACTGCTAACGAGCCAGGTCCCCTCAGTCGAATCGGAACCTGCGGCGTATCCGAGATACGTAACGCTATAATCTGAGAACGTGAAACAATTAATTTTTCTAATATTCCAGTCACTATTTCTACTATTACTACCGAAACGATGGCACTGATTAAAGACAGAGCAACCACAATGTAACTTAGAATACCTGGGTCAGCGTAAGAAGAAGAAGAAGAAGAAGAAGAAGATACAGTAAAATGATATTATAAGTGAAACAATTAGACCATGATTACATATGAAGTTAAACCCGGCGATCGATTTGATAATCGCACAGCCGTAAATCTGCGAGTTTCCTTATATTGCGTTTTGTTTGACAACGTACTACTACCTGCCATTGGCAATCACAGGTATATCCTCGATACCTCATCTATGCAGCGTACATGCGCAGTTTATACATATCTTTGATCACCTATCTAAAACTATAGCATTTTCCTTTTGAATCAATGTTAAGACACTATATACGGACGAGTTTAGCATTCGGCAGTTTGTAGACGGTAACTAGTCGTTTTCCTGCATTTCTGCCAAACAAGCCTAGGTCAGCTGAGCCCAGCCCAGCCCAGCCCAGCTAGCCGTTGCGTGATAATTCGTGCTGTTTTTCAATGGTCGTATGTTATCACAAAAAAAATGCGGGTCTCGGGCTGTACGCAAGTGGGTTATGCGTTGGCTCGCTTCGCGGTTGCACCTTATACCAGGTGATTTGTTGTCGATCGGTTTTTTTTTTCGAGTCAAGTAGTAATTATGTATAGCTTTTTTATTTAGGCGATTTGAACAATGTAAAGCCATATTGGATAGCTGTGGAGCTATGCAAACTAAGGACGATTACTGAACACGGATTAACAAAGATCCTCAGGGCAGGAAGTTTGAAAAAAAAGCCTGATCTTGTTTGTAAAACATTTTTTATTATTGCGTCTCGATTCTTCTCTCTGTCGATAACGGTTACTATAGCTCAATAGTCCATTGTATTACGAATCGATCGTACCTAAACAATTGCTCTCT
>NW_019211458.1:40080205-40083069 GCF_002443255.2 Varroa destructor | reverse complement strand
TATATATATATATGCTAAGCACGTACGTATATTTGAGTAGTACAGTATTAAAATAATGCCGCAGTGCTTCCGCGTCGGTGCGGGGGATACGTGACCATCCAATAATGAACTATGAAGAGCGACCTTGGACCTTTACGAGACACTACCCGCTAAAACAATAAGAACAATTTTCTCGAGATCATAACAACAACAACAGCAGCAACAACAGCAGCAGCAACAACAGCAGCAGCAGCAGCATAAACGACAAAAACAGGAACAATGGTAATCACATATTTGTCATCGAACAATATTGTTGCAACAAACACAGTAACTGTGTGACCACATCAACAACACGGGATTAGTTGACAGAAAAAGTTTACTTTTACAGCAATTCAACTAACTACCACTAACCAATTACCTTCGAAATACTAATAATATCGATACTAATAGATAGAAACAAATCACCGTAATATGGCATGAAAATAATAACAATGAAGAGGAAAAATTTATACACAAGCTATCTATCCACGTTTTCTACCAAGAACGATGATAACAGTACTAATTTAGCAAAAAGAACGGCTACAATTTTTGTCACATAATAATGCTAAAAACAATAACGCCACCATGCGAAAAAGGTTACAATTGAACGTGGAACGAGTAAGAGAAGGAAGGAAGGAAGGAAAAAAGGAAGGAAGGAAGGTCGTGAGGGTCGAAACGAAGCCAAAGGCAAATCTGTGGTAACAATGGATGATAAGAACAACAACACAAATAAATACGACAAACAGAACGAGTAAGAAGAACAACAATAAGACAAATAATTATTATAGGAATCAAATGCTAAAGCTAAGAATAGCCTTGAGTTAATCATGTCGTTCGATGTGATCATTGGTTAGGTTGATTGAATGACGACGAAGATGGCGTCTGATCGATCAATCAGCCAATGTATTGAGACGACAAAGCAATACGAAGATAAAAACGATTGTCCGCGGAGCACTTGAAAGCGAGCACCAGCCGATATAGGTTTCGAGGCAACAACGACAACATCAGCAACAAAGAGACACAACATCAGCAAGATCATTAATCGAAGCTAGATCGTTTTTATAAAAGTCTTGCAACGATGCTACGACAACAACAACAACAGCAGCAGCAGCAGCCACAAACAGAGCTACAGCCCACCTTTGCAACAAAATGGACATCTTAATATGAATACATGTGGATTACACGGATCGACAAAGATCACTGATACGTTCGTTGGTCCGAAATGCAGTACATTTCGATGGCTGATATGTTGGTCATTCAAAAAAACTACGAAGGCAGATCGTGACGAAAAGATCAGTTGTACTGACAAAAGTGGATACACTGTCGCATTCACATGTATGCAGGAAAACACACAAGCGACTCCCTTTCCTATTCGTTCCAACGTCCTGTCCGATCCTAAGCCTAGGTAACATTTCCCTTGGAAACATGCTCCTACTCGACAACTCACCTACGCTGCCGGAACCACATCCGCAATTTGTGGTAATTATCGATGTATCGATGCCCAGCCCTTTATTCTTCAATCCTAAGCGCACCGAAACAACACGGAAAATCGTTGCTATACTTTTTCGATACTGTTAGAAACAGAGTTACAAAACCCATTAGCTACTGCAGATAAATACGATCCATACATACATACATATATCAAACGTAATAATAGTATGAAGAAGAACAATATGGACAATAGGAATCTTCTTATAAGCCGTTTTTTCCACGTTATTCCGCAGCGCCCGCCCTTTATCGGGTGTACATTCTTGATTATTATAAAATAGATATATATATATATATATATATATATATATACACAATATATGTATGTACAATATATATAGAGGAAAAAGAAGCGACACAAAATGAGGATCGAGTAAGACGATAATTCCCACAGTGTCTAAAGAACAAGCAGGACGAGAAGGCGCAACACGCGCAGACGTACAGGTACTATATGACCAGTTATAATGATGCAAGGCAGATAAAGAGGAGAGAAAAAGTCCAATTAAGCAAACTGCAAATTTGCTTGCGCAGTATAAATAGTAAGTAAGGGTAAATGGTGACAATAATTTGGCCTGTTGTCCTTCAGTGTTGTACAACAAAATTCGTAAAAGTCATGCGAGTACTGGACGATGTTGACGATCGTTTGTTCGCTGCATAATTATATTATGGTTGAAGTAGACAAAAGCAGAAATTACTTTAGGTCATTAAATAAATACCTAATAAAGGCGTACTGAACGTCTGCATACTGACAGAAAAATGTAGAAGGGTGAAAATGGAAAGGAAGAAATTTATTTGAGCCACCTACAGTGTACGGGTGACAAAAGAAATGTTTACAATAAAAAAAAAACAAGCTAGTAAAAATTTATATGACGTCTGTTCGTCACAAACGTCAGTAGAAAAACACTAAAAATCAGGGAAAATCAACACGAATAGACAAACAGAATTTTATGCCTCTCTCAATAATGACATCAGCAAAGAAAGACAAACAATACATCCAGATTATCAGAACTTTGCGATAATACATTTTTCTAGCCACACATAGTTAACAAACAAATACGATAAAGGAGCCTGCTTACTGGCAACGATGTTGACGAAACTCAGATGAAATAGCAAATCCTGAAATGGATCCTTTATTGCGCTCAAATACTGACTTAATAGAGGCTGTTTTCAATATAGAGCAATGTTTGAAATAGATGCTGTTACAGATTGGTCAGCTTTTTGCTAGCATCGAGGCATAGGTTTGGAGCAGATGAAACAGAAAAATCGATTGGTTAACACGCAATTTGCCGTAAGAACGACGCCCTGCTATGAGGCCTGACGACCCTATACACACACACACACACACACTCATATATATA
>NW_019211458.1:39893283-40080105 GCF_002443255.2 Varroa destructor | reverse complement strand
ATATAGGAAGAGAGAGAGAGAGACGTTTCTCGAATAGCTCCGACATATTCATACACATACACACCCAGAGACAGCCATACAACCGTCATACACATGAAAATCAATTTTCTTCATTAGAAAAACAAGCTTAACAATGCAGGAAGGTTAATAATGATGACATATGTATATACATATATACACACATATATATATATACATATAGGTGAATGGATAGCTAATACTGAAGTGGCAGAAAAGATATCGATCCGGCAACGAGTAGTAGAATTAACGCTACGAAAAAACCGTGTTTGAAGCGGCAAACCGGAGCAATTACCAGTTCTACACAGTCTCAACAGCTGACGTGTCGCCCGACGGCACAAAACAGACAGACAGACAGACAGACACCTTCACAGACCTCGAAAGATTGATTTCAATAACCAAAGGAACATGATACAGTCGCTGCTGGCTTGCCAACGGTGCAGCCCCCCCAGAGGACGTGTTGACAGCACGTACAGACAAAAATTAATCAGTGTTCGAAAGACGTAAAAAAAGACAGCAGGATATAATGTACTGACGATGGCACGATGAAATTGTCATGTATGAACGAGTACGGGCGAGCAAGAAAGACGGCTAATATTAATAACGTGAAGCAGCATGGTAAACCTGCACGGCAAATCATGGTTATGATGATTTTTCTGCATATGGTGAATGTGAGCGAAGGCGTTGTTTGTGATAGGAAATGAAGATAACTGTCAACAATGATAAGCACCGAAATGATAGCAGTAAGATGAGAATGATGAGCATTAGAACATGCTGATTCTTTCTAATATTTCACTGTATATAGCTAAAATACTCATTTATTTGCCGCATGCTGGAACCTTCTTTAGAGTAAATATTAACAAGAAGAACGAAGACTTGGTAAGCTACGAGGTTAACTACTATAGTTGACATTATTATTAAAGAGACGGACATAGACAACAACACGAAGGCTAACGAAGAAGTCGCGTTGAGGAAACAACTGATGACAACTATGATTATGACAAAATTGAAAACAGCAGTAAAAATACCCAGAACACTGTGGAGATGTGTCTGTAGCCGATCATCCGAAATCCGAAAACTGGCCGGACTAAAACCTAGCAAGCAGACTGAACAAAGCGACAATACTGACATATATACGATAACGACACAGACACAGACACGATTCTCGCCCACTCACAAGCGCTATAAAAACAGACAAAAAAAAAAATGCCTACATGCCCACACAATCGACAGACAAATCTCGACCCATCGTCGTACAAGAGCTTGATATATGCAAGCGGTCTATATTTTATTTGACGAAGCACTAACTAATACTACAGCCGTTACTAGTTCTTCGCTAGTGCTAATCGTACTTAACGAGGCGGATGTATGAACCGTGCGTGGACGTGCAATCAATGGCCGAACGATCAGCCATCGACATGTTGTTACCTAGAGCAATAGCCCCGCCCAACATCGGAGGCCTGGAGTCGTGTGGTTGCGGTAAATATCCTAGGTATGATATGCGTTGTCTTAAAGGACACACGTGATATTGATGCAGTTACATGGTAGACGGTAGGTTTTGGCAAGGTTGAAAAAGGCGGGCGCTTTCAATTATACGCTATTGTTCGACACGCCGTCTGCAAGCTGTAGAATATTATACACATGATTAAATATCGACATGGTATCGTATTGTTTGAATAAAGTGATTGCACCGTCCACGGATGTTCGAGTCGTCCATAGTGGCACTATCGACTGTAGTTGATCAGCCATGACATTAGAAATATCTGTCCAGACCTGTTTTTAGATTTAATATCGGCGATTAGAATTTACTAGATTGAAATTCTCAGTGTCCTTCTCAGTTCAGTGTCCTTGAGCTACGCCACACGTGCATATACCGTTGGCGGCATTCCCCGGATCCTCGAGACGACAAGGTCCAAGCTAAGCTTTAAATAGATCAATTTTCACAAGGGTCGTTCGCCACTTGCCCCAGAATCACATGTGCTATATCTAAACCGGGTTTTTTTTTCGAAGTGCATTTGTGCAATTCAATGACAACCACATGAAACGAATTTGGACATCTGTGTGGTCCCGGGATCGCTGGATCCGCCTTGACATGATCCTGACCAAGAGCGCGTTTTTCTTTGGGAAACTGGGTAAACAGTAACCATTTAGCTGAGGACTCAATGCTGCAAGAGGTACTGAGCGACCAGATTAGCGCTGACTGAATTCGCGAGGTGCGGAGTTTGGATCAGGCATTACGGATGCAGGCTGATCTGAACTCATAAATCAAGTTTTGGTTATGAGCACGCAGCTTTGTGACCGCTTGATTCCTTCGCGCTTTAACTGAGCTCATCGAACAATACTCTTCAGCAAAAAAAATCTAACCAAGAAATGAAACCAAGAAACAATGATAGTCTAAGGAAAGGTTGATACCAATAGCAGTCGAAGGAATAAACGAGATCGAGATCTACGCAACCTATCTGATCGGTTATTTAGATCATCAGCAGCACCGTTCGAATCTAAGCAGCTGGCCACTGTTGCCACACCCCAAAGATTTAAGGACGTTCCTTCATTCAACGTTAGGTGCTCAGTAGGTGGGCGGGCAATAGGCCAGTAAAGGACAGCCGTGCAGGCAAACGCTGTGTCGAAGTTTTCAACATTATATTCGAACCATAGATCTTCAACGATAGTAATAATAAACCAAATATTGTTGCTTACTTTGTGTGTGTCACGCAAAAATGTGCCGCAAACAGCTCTAAGGTGCCGACCTATTTCTACGCGATGTTTCAGCTACAGCGGTTACTTTAGGTGCGGCAGCAGCAGCTATCTCCTAGCAACAAGCAATTTCTAACCACTTGTCTACATTGTTTTCTATATCCTGATCGGCTGGATAGAGCGGCAGCAAATAGTAAACAATGGAAATCATGCGAATTACGTTAACGATAATAACCAGTAAACGAAAAAAAACGTCAGTAACATAAGTAAACAGCGTAATCCGTAAACAATTTATCAACAAGCAAAGCTATACGAAAGGGCACAAGTATGTACGATGATATTTCAATAGCATAGATACATACTTATACAGACATTCGTAAATGTGCCAAGATTTATTTAATATCTAAAGTACACATTTACTAAAATAACAATAAGAATAATAACAATGATCATCGAAGTCAGCTAGGGTCGCTCAGTCAGTCGATCTTAAAGCAGCAATGGACGAGCCATAGCCTCAGCACACCCCCCCCCCCCCTACACAAGCAGCAGTAATAAAAGCATCCTTTTAAGCGGCACCTTTATTAAAAACCTTTGGGCACAAATAGAGACAACAAATAAAGTGATACTCAGCACAAAAGAACAAGTTTCGGAGCACTTGCCTCGAATCATCCTCACGCCATGGCGACCGATCATTCGCTCGCGCTAAATCACCCATGCATCGTACATTATCTAGGTACACACGGCTGGAATAGTTGAACACAAGCAGACCCATTACGATGATTAACAGGTCACATCAGTACCGTTTACACTGCGGGCAACATTGAGCATGACAGACAGCGAGTACACAACAAAACGACGTCCCACAAATAGGAAAAAATGCAAAATGCTACTTTCCTTTGTTACCGATGGCCTTAAGTAATGCTGATAAACTCTCTCTGAACTGGATAATGATATGAAAATATCAGCTAACCTAGCTCAACGCTTGGCGCCCAGCAAGGTACGTAGCATATGCGTGCATGTTCCGTGTTCTTCAAGCGTTACAAAATAATGATAAAAATCATAACAACAAGAACAACAGTACAAACTCGTTTTTTGCGTTAACTCGACCTTTCTTTCATCATCTTTTTCCTCTTTATCCATCAACAATCTCTTTTGCCTCGTAGCCAAAGAACGACGATATCTGTTTAGACCCAAACGCATGCTCACACACGTCTTTCCGGTCTAAAAATAAGTACGTCTTTTACCGAACTTGATTAACAGCATAGAACCATCGATAATGATGACGATCATGATCATGATGCGATGATTTAAAAAGGAAAAAAAAAAACAAAAAAAATGTATCTACAAGTACGACTACACAGAATGAGAAAGTGAACGGGCGCATAGCTAAATCTGTCCATGACATGTTATCAAACATAATACGAACTTAAAGTTGCCAAATAAAATGGCTCCCGACGTTAAGCTATAAAATATACTCTAATAGTTAGTCGGTCAAAATTTGCAAGCAGCTCTCATTGATTATTGACAACCCACAAAGACCCACATGGTGGAGGATATACGTCTTCGTCATGATTGACTGATGCGGCCTAGCGGGAATCAAGCGAATCGGCCTCATTCGAATGAGCCTTAAGTATTTCCTATCAATAACAATCCGCAAGTTCTACCAGCCATGTTCGTTCGTTGTAACATAACTTGCTTTCTAATAATTTTACTTGGCCACTTCGGCACAGCAATAGAGAGGGCGATCAACAAGGAAAGAGACAAAATACGCTGTTGTTGCCATACATATGAACCGAAATAAAAAAAAAAACGAGGCGTGTGCCGTGTCGGCAAAAAGCCTTTCCGGTGCCGCGATCAGTCGCGTAGCCAACGATAAGAGAGAGTGAATTTTTGGGGCTTTGAAACATTAGCATGAAAATAACAGCAATGAGCACAACTCTAGTCGAACATTTCCGGACAAACGAAAGCTCCGCCGGGTTCAGATGGAGATCAGTCTGTGTCACAACAATAATTAATAAGCGACCAGCAAAAACAACAACATGAAGAACATAGTTTCGTTTTGCTTTTGGTATTTCGCTTTGTACTTTTGTGAACATCAAAAACAATAAATTATCATTATTAGATATACACTAAGAAACGTGTGTTTTTATTGAGATTAGTTATTTAAAAACGATTTTCGCGTTTAGGAAAAGATGGTGACTTTGGACATCAATGGACCGCGTAATGGTGGATGATGCGCGAGTTCAAGAGAAAAGTATCTACTGTACATATATCGAAGAGGCGATTAGCCCAGCTGGCTAGCTACAGCTAACTAATGTACGTATATACATACTTATTACCATCTTATACGAAATACAAGAGGATCTATTAAATTAACATACGTTTATTATGGTTGATCGTGTACACATGTTAGACTGGCCGGGATTGGTCTAATTGAAATGGCATATATATATAGTCGACACGGCAGCTGGCGACCTTCGTATCAATGCGCAGTGACCATGGTTCGAAGGAAGCCAATGCATTGATACAAGTGCTTATTTCACCAACAAAGAAATATCGTAAGCACTTATCGCTCACAGCCGGCCGGCATGCGAGAAGGCTATTCAAAAATAGGACTCTTCTTCGTTTAGATTTGATCTAACCTGTGAGCAGTACTCAAATTTGCTGGAAAGCTCCGCTACATCGACACAGACCCAGCATTTTAGGTATCGTCTATATTTTTTTTTTCTTTGCCGTTCATCTATTCACCGTTAACACAGGACATCGTCGTTCGTATTTTGCGAGGCGTGGTATCGGCGTTTCTCAAACTGGGCGCGCAGTTGTGATGAAGGACGGGGATCTCTTAGACAAATAAGTATCGCGGACATACGTTTCTCTATCCATCCTTGCCACAAAGTAGCTGGTCTCGATTTTTTCACTAACTGAGAATGAACTGCTATGAGTAGGCTGTACAATACGAGATGATACAAGGACGCTCGTTGCTAGCAAAGAGAACCTGTGCTTTGTATGGGAGGCGATCGATAGAAATCGAGCATACGTGTTTAGAGGTATAACTGTAATGAAGTGTTTTAATAAAAGCTACATCCAATTATGCTAAAAGAATATTTTCATCAAACCCATGGGTCCTTGATGAAGTGCACGGACGAAAAGCATTCACCCTCTTAGAAACTAGAGGGTATCATTCAACTCATTCCCAAGACGAACCACTGGTGTCTGTCTGTTTGGTGTCCTTCTGTTCATCTCATAGATAAACGAGTAGCTAATTTTTGTCATTTAGCCCAAAAACTTCGGAAATGTGTTCTCGTTTCACCCTCAAAGCTTTCCTCGTAGTAGCGTCTTAAGCCGTGCGTTCGCAATAGCGACTGGAAGAAATCTCTAAGATCCTTACACTGATCTGATAAACCCAATTATTTGGTATAAAAACACTACTCTATTGTTAGAGATAACTCTCAACGGAAAAATATTATATATATATATATATCCTCCTCCTCCTCCATAAACAGAAAATGTTCCTGAAAATACCATCGAGAGAACCCGGGACATTTGCCTCGTGTACGATGACGGGGCTTTTGTTAGAAGGACTGCTCACAAGTAGTTTGCGAAGTTTGAAAACATACCGAAATAAAATGCCTACCACTCGTCCGGTATAAATGGTCTTAAAAGCGATCAGAATAATGAATTTTTGTACAGAATTATTGCTGGCGGTGAGAAGTGGTGCCTGTATGTCAACGTGAATCAGAGATCGAAATGGGTGGCTCCACAATAAAAACCAAGACCGAGGGTTTATTCTAAACTTTACCCCCAAAAAAGAAAACTATGCCTTATATTTGATGAGACTATAGTGGCTTGATTGACTGAAATTCCTATGCGTTAGACAGTTGATCGACGCATTTATTTGGCCTAGTTGTATCAAATTAATCAGATTATTTACAGAAAAGGCCCGACAAACAAGCAGAGGTTATTTTGCTCAATGACAAGGCGAGGCGATATGCAGCAAATGTTGTCAAATCTATCCTCCTGAACCTCGAATGGGAGCTTTCATTGTACTATACACAATCTCCCGACCTCGTATCAATCAATCACTGGACCTTAACATTAACTTCAACACGAATCGAAAAATAACTAGAAAACTTCTTCGAAACAAACCTTCTAATATCGACAACTTGCTGATGTGTGCGCTGTGATGAACAATGACGGAGGATATATAATTTCTGTAATAAAAACAAAAAATTTAGTCAAAAAGCGCGGCAGCGGTGTTTCCAGCCCAATATTTAAAAAGTTCTTCGTGGCAGTCCGTATACATCCATATAAAGAAAACTTAATTTTCCGAAGAAAATACGTTTTTTATTTAAATCTCCTTTTTACACGCTTAAACTAAGTTTTAAACAGTGATAGGACAAGTGTTGAAATATATCGTGCTTCAGTCAATGCTTTTCATTATAGTCTCAGGGGAAAAATATAACAAATAATGATTCTTTTTGAGATTCTCGCGTTTTGCAGAAGCTGACAAATTTCAGCACCACAACCCCTGCTTGAGACTTCACCAGTAGGTCGGTAAAGGCTATTTCACGTATTTCTTTTTGGATTAGGAGGGTAATAGTGAATGCTGACCAATGCATGGTGCTGCACAGCAAACTGATATTATAAAGTCATTTGAATAAATAGCTAGGTTCCAACGAAAAATTAAGCCTGGATTCTGAAAATTGTAAGCCTGGCTCCACATCCACATTACTACCGTTGTAGAAAAATAAAAATAAGAGACATGTTAAAAAAAACAGACATAGCTATCAAATTGAATAGTTTTGATGCGACAGTCTGCATCTCTCCTAGGAACGGTGTCAGCAATAATTTGTAGTATAGATAGGGATTCAAATGCATCGAGTACTTATAACATACATGTAGCATAACTCTTGAATATCCAGCAGGCACAATTGTATATTTTCTTACTCAGCTTCGTTGACTTTCTGATAATTGATTATTGTTTTGGCTTACTCTGCTCTATCTAGCATTCTAGTCGGGACGAAAGAAGCCCTATAGCTTGTTTTGTCAGGTTTTCGCCGAGTACTGCACAAGGTGATCGTTAGTGCCCTATAGAGGCTGCCACAAAAAGACCGCAATCATTCATCTTGAATTCAATGTATCCATTTGAGGTGTATTCTCTTTCCATAGAATGAACTACGTTTTGCTTTCTCGCAATGAGAAGCGGAATAACAGAATTTCTGTTGTCCTAGGGCGCCCGGTGCTCGTTCATATCCAATGTACGAGTAAGCTTACGTAATACAGACAATTAAATCTTTTATTATGTCAAAGCTTTCGATACATCCTTGCTCTGTAGTACATATTGTAATCGAACGACCGCTTAATAGATCTACTTAATTCTACCTAACGATCATTTCGTCTTGATCCACGCCCAGATACGCAGCCCATCGATACGCAACCAATTATTCGTTGTTTCCGTTCCGAGAGGAGGCTTCGACCGCGTACGGCAAGCTTTAACCTATCTTATGATTGTTGTGATACTTATGTTTGCACTGACATGCCTTGTTTAGCTTCACAGATTACAGTATAAAAACAACGTGGGGCGTCAAAGGCGTAATGAAGTCGAAAAAATTGATTTTTTTGCAGATAGCGTAGAATTTCTGGAAGCGGAAAGATCGATCGAGTTCGCTCTAAAAGTATGTAAAACTAAGAAAAATTTTAAGAAAAAAAAAAAAAAAAAAACGATTTTCTTTTGCATTTACGCGGCTCGATCGATGAATATTCACACTTCATTTACACGGCTTATGAGCACTACATAAAATGGAGTACTTGTATGTAAGTCAGACCGAACTTGTGCTTCACTATTAAAACCTCTTCTTTGACAGTTCGAAATAGTTTTCTCCTAACTATCCTTTGGATTGAACAGTCTTTAACACTGAAGTGAGCCGATCTATACTGGAACTTTGCTTTCGGTTTTAATCTCCGTAGACTTATAATTGAAACCAGTTTTATTTGAAGGTTTATATATCTCCTTTTAGCTAACAAAAGTGATTAGTACTCCCTACAAGTGCTGAAGCCGGTGAAACACTATGTTTATCACATTCAATAAAAAACGATAGGTGAAAAATAAGGCTGCTTTGTTAGATTTTTACTGAGCTCGTAGTATGTTTTGGAAAACACACACGTTTTTTTAAAAGTGAACCCGATAGAGAAAGACTGGTTCGATTAGCGCAGGCCATAGATGGCCTGCGCTATCAACTGTTACTCTGTCAATTTGCAATGATTAGCATACCTTTCTGTCTACGCTTTTCGAAACTATGAACATGTTTTATTAATATCCAGCCGGTGGCCATCCGGTTCTTTTTCTTTTCAATTTGATCCTTGTGAACTTCCCGGAAATATCCTCTCTTGCTATATATATATATATATATATATATATATATATGCAATCTTTTGAAGCAAACGTTTCTCTCGTCCTTTTTCTTTTGTTTACCGAGTTTCTGACAATTTATAATTTAGTAGATTTTATGCGGACGTTGATACTGCCAAATACGGGGGTAGAATTGTCCATTCCGAATGATGTACCATTATATTAATTTGGGTTGGGATGATTGTAGACGGCAGTGACAGTTCGGATTTCCGCTTTTCAAAGCAGTTTTAGACTTCTTCTTAATACCCGTAATGGCATTATTTGGACGTCTCTGGAAAGGATATATCGGCATATATATTTAGTACTCGGGACCTCTGCATATACGTTCCCTTTCAACTGCGCCAATATGTTCCTCTGAATCTTCTACAATACAAAGCTTCGTTGATTTATTTATGGAACTGTTATTTTGACAATGTTTAGGTTTATTTAGTAAATCACAGTAAAAAGCAACAACATTTTACACGATCATTATTATAACATAGGGGCAACGTTTGGTCGAAAGCGAATAAACATTTTGTCAAGGCTGTATGAGACAGAACCAGCGTCAACAGGTAGACGCAGCGGTAACAAGCACACGTAAGCATACGGTATATACATGTAAACTAAGTATTTTTTAATCGAATACGTGTTCAACACACAACACCAGATTTATCAATAAGCCATGTAATTGCCGTTGCCAATGAGACACAAACGCTATAATAAACACTGCTTCAATGAACCGATACGCTCTTATCCTTAGCATTTCGTCTCCCGAACAATGAAGTCTTAATTAGTACTAGTTGATAATAATTGTATTGGCTGGAAAACGATGAAACCTCAATCCTTCTCTACCGCTCCATATTCAACAACGTAATAGAGTATTTGGGTAGTAGAAGTAGCATAAGAACCCTGAAGTCCACTTAGTATTCTTTTGAGGCAATTCTTTCCGGTTGTTCTATACAGACGATTGTAGACTGTAACTCGTTCTTTTACTCACGAGTTTGCGTACTTTAGCAAAAGTCGGTCAGCGATTCCGTCTACATCCCTTGGGATTATTAGAGTTCCCATTTGCTTGATCAGGAGTCAAAGTAGCGCCATTTTGCTTCGCGTGCTCATCGACCGTCGCCCATCTCAAGGCGTCGGATTAAATATTTGCACATTCCAACCCACAGGAAGTCGTCACTGAAATATCGTTAAGTGCATCGTTCTATCCAGCCCCGCCAGTCACACCACGTCAAGCTGCTTGACGAAGACAAAGCGCTCTCACATTAGTTTCATTTAGAACGTACAACGGCTATGTATTTTTAATATATAAAAGTGACACATGTAGGATAATCCTTAAATTGTGACCCACAACCTTCGAGGCTTCGAAACCACCTCCACACACACAAAGCCACAAGGCTTCGAAACACCACCTCAGCTTGATATTGGCACTAACTCCGGCCACAACAGCTAAGAGACTCAACTATATGCTAAAGATCTTTTTTACAATCATAATAACGTAACATAGTCACTAAAATAGTTCAATATCAGACCCGAATCCCAACCTACGTTAGATTAGGGTCAAGTACGTCGGTTACAACAACAACGATATCCATAATAACTTGATTGGACCGGAAGGGGTCATTGAGTTTATATAAAAACGGCGAATGAACTGGAAAAACAAACAATTTTAAACTGCCGTGCCACTCAGTCAAGTGCAATGTTTCTCCTTTATGTATAGGTGTTTGCCTCCATTTCATCGCTTTGGGTATGTTCACTGTTGCTTGCCAAGCCAAAGTCTGTATGGTTCATTAGAACGCGTAAATATGATTTCTGTAAACGAAGGAAAAAGCAGAATTTTTTTTTTTGTTTCTGCAATACATTAGGGAGCCTAATTAGAAACACCCGCGAGCCTGAAAAATTGCGTGAATTTTTCTAGAACGATAAGTCTCTCGTTTATGAAGCACTCTCGCTCACTTTCAGACCACTACAAATTATGTCTCGAACTTGTGTGATGAAAGAGGTCAAAAAAAAAAACACGTAACTCCTGGAGATACAAAATAATTAAAACAAAGTAGAGCTTTGAAATAGGCATCCGTCCGGGATATTTCAGAAGATTAACGCGCCTATATTTATCCCGATTTGTGCAGAGCAGGTGTATTTCAAGATGAACGGTAAAATCGTACGTTATATAAAACGAAACTAAAAAAACATGTTTCACGGTTAGTGGTCCTTTAAGTTACGAAAAAGCTGTTCAGCAGAGCAGGCCAAAATCTGATCAGCACCAACACTCAACGTAACAGAGCAAAACTTGACAGAAAAGGGATACAGTTGCTTTTTGACTCTTTTTTAATGTAAAACGGCGGCCTGCGACCTTTTTTGAAAACATTCATCTATGCCGCCTTCTATAGTACGAAAAGCATTACTACAAATAATTTTTCCTTTCAAAGTTACTTTTTTCCTTGTACTGAGTCATTCTCTTGTTCAAGACACGACTCTCTAGAATAACTTTTTCTAAGTATAGCACAAATAACTTTCTCCCATTGAAAGTCTAACTGGAGCAGGTCTTGATTAACATGTATAGAGTTTCTGCAACAGACTCGTGAAATGGTATGGCAGCCGTACAAGCAATTGCCAAGCTTGATAATAATATAAATGATTTTTTTTTGCCAAATCTGAGATTTAGAACGGCGTGCAAACATTAGTTAGTTATTGCTACTATGGCAGCGCACTCAGAGAGGCACATCGGCCATCCGCCCCTCTTTTTCAAGTTGCAGATGGCCAGAGGCCTTGTCAGATACCTTTTGTAGAATTAATCTGCCATTATAATTCAGCGATATTCTTGACTGAGCCCCTAAACTGCTCAATTCAAAATGTATCATGTTTGTCTAAGTTAATATACTTATTCAGCATATATTAAACAAGCTCTATCCATAAAACTCTGTTGGGCGCTATATCAACTAAATTATATGAGCTGATATTCATAGGATACAAAGCCTTAGCAGACCTTTAACAAAAATCACTTCTTTTTTACTATGAGTATAATGGTTCTTTAAACAAGAAACTCCACAGTTTACGTCTGGCTTTTAGTATGGCTCTCTTAAGGAATAGCGGCTAGCTAACATTGAATGCAAGAAAAGCTAATAATAAGTAAACAAATGAACAAAGGAACCAACTTAACATAAGCGTTTTTTAATTTACCGCCAGAAAGGCTTATTGAAGCTTTAAGCTGTGCGATTGGACCCGGTCCTCTTCGCCTTCGCAAGGAAAGACCCTCTGTAAGAAGCACAAGCCGCCTATTAGCATAACGTATACTAATCCAGTACCTGTTCAACATCGAATAACACTGATGCTGTATACCGATTATGGAGATGGTGACGATGACCATCGCTTTACTATAGCCTATGTTTACGTCTTCTTCTCTGTGTCGATGAGGTTTATCTAAGGGTTGCTTGTGCCTTTTCTTCGGTTCCTTCTCGTTGACGAACTCGGGGCGCTCGCGATAAACAAACCAGAACCGGAATAGTGCCAGTATTACCCCTCCCGCAGCAACAAAACAGGCAGCTCTAGGCAGCAGACCTTTTTGAGAGTCAACATCTAAAAGCCAAGTGCCCCCTCTGTCTTTGACCTTCGATCGCCTCTCACGACCCGCTTCTCTTTCTGGTCGCCTTCCTTTCGAGACAATAAAAGCATCATCACTTACGTCTGTTGTTTCTACAGCCCAACCGGCTGCAAATCGTTGTAATTCTCAGTAACTCTGTAGCACTGAGCTTTTCATTGAGTTTTTCTTCGGTCAGATTCTTCAGTCCTTGTTGCCGAAGACGAGCGCGCTGATTAAGTTGATCATGCTCTTCATAGCATAACACATTGAGCATTGATGACTATCAATAGTCAGCTTGCTTAGGCGGCACAATGTCTTTTTTCGATGTTTCCGATCTCCAAGAATCGATCGTCCTTTCGATTTCTCGGAGTTGGCCTCATTACATTCTATGCGCCTGATGCTTATCGTCGTTTTCTTACTCAATCCAGCTTATGACCGTAACGTTGAAGGACGAAACGCACAAAGAGCGAGCCTATCTTCTGCGTTGGTCCTTCTTTCATACCTAATAACAATAATCTCGTAACATACATCAAGTAATTTCTGTAGCAGTCAAATAACTTTGAAATATGCATATCACTGTTTTGTCCTACGGCTACGATCCATCTATTACGTGTGTTTGTTTTTGTACGTCGCTTTTCTGGTCGTTAACAGCATCCTATCAGCGTCGTTCAATTTCTTTGACTGACTATTTTGCTTCTGCTGTTACAAGTGTCGGAGTAAAGCAAAAAAGCTGCAAGCAAATGTCAGCGGGGACGGAAGTGACATATGTGCGCGGTTCAGGTGAGACGTTGTCAATTTGTCAGTCCAGCAGTAGTTGCGCCGGTCTGAATTGCACCCGCAAATGCATCCCTTCTACTTTCTGCGACGAGCGCAACTGCCATATTGACAGCGATACCGACACATCTAGTAAACTCTGCCAAGACTCAATTACGTACGGTGGGCGAGCGAACAAGCGAGCGAGCGTGTCTGCCTGGAGCGCATCGCAGCGATCGCTATTGGTGGCGCTTCTGCTGCGGTGACGGTGATGGGCAAGCGGTAAAAGACGAGGGCAACACGAGGCGGAAACAAGGTAAGACCAGCGGAGCCAAGAGCAGTAGTAATGGCATCATGATCACCAACGCAGCAGCCCCTGATACGATCGGCCATCGTCAGCGTTTGTAGGTTGAGTATTTAGTAGTGACGAGGAATAGCTGCAGAAGGACAGAGAAAATCGCCTCTGCTGATAGAAGCGGCAACGATGAGCGGCAGAAGCAGCTACTAGCTCTCGTGAGCCACACGCACAAACGCTTGTCGTAAATCGTAACACTGGGTCTGGGCCACAGAACTTACGGACAGCGTCGCGGTGCGTGAAACAATAACGTACGCAACACCGGTGACCGCCATTAGCAACAACTCAAATAGCGAAGCAACATCATACATCATCATATCGCGTAAAACAACGGTAACAAGATGAATCCAACAGTGGCATAAACGAAACGCCGTCGCCGACGAAACCGATTCTGGTAAGTGACAACAAGCGACACTGCCAAAGAGTAGAAACGAAAGGAATAAAAAACCAAACCAACGAGACATATTCCGGTACGTCCTACTACGACAAGACGACGACCAATCGTGACCGTTAAAACGTCGAGAGCAGCAGGCAGGACTGCATTACTGCCGCGGGCCGGGTAAATGCACGTTGACATCGATCGTGATCTCATCGCTACGCCGAGAGCAATGTGATACGCGGTTGCAAACCATCTACTTTTACTCGTGTTCAATCGTGGCTGTTTCTTGGAGTCGTTGTCATCATCGTAATCATCATCATCATCATCAGCAGCAGCAGCAGCAGCAGCATCTTCTTTTTCGTCTTCTTTGCTGACCGCATCGATCCGCAGCGGGCTACTCGAACTCCGCCCCTCGAGGCAGCAGTCGTGGCGCGACATTGATACAACAGCAGTGGCGGCGGTAAAGCAATACACGAACACAGACCCACATCAGGTAGATCACCGAAGCTCCGAGAAGGAGAACGACGATGCTGTGATTATATCTGGAAATTTTAGTCGATTTTCCAGATAAAAAAAAATGGAAAAGAAAAATGAAAGTGTAGGTGGCACAGGCGCTCGTTGAATTGTGGGAGAGCTGTGAACTTTGGCCGCGCGGACCTAGGGTATTCGTTAATGGTATCAGCGCTGAAAATGTTTTGTTTGTGTTGGAGATATATAGACAAAAGTAACCAAATACACGAGTGAGATCGTCTGACACGAGTAAGCCGCACGTAGCTTTTTTTACGAAACCAGCTAATGCTGGCGTGACATATGCAATCGATATCAATACAGCTGTCAGCTAACAAGCCGTGTCAGGAAGGCATATAAACATTGCAGGATAGCAGGACATTGCCCTGAGAGCAGGTTAAAGGAAAAAGATCCCGCATAACGAATGACAGATTTTATGCGAAACAAGCTTGTTGACGCGATACCAGCTGCGGTGTATCAGCTCGATTTCATTTTGCAGGAGAGTAGTCATCATCATGTGTGAATAGGATATAATAGTATGAGTTCTAGGGATTTGTGAGAGACGGAAATTTTCGACGGTGAGAAACGGACAGTCGTCGACAACATGAAGCCCCGAGCCAATAGATTGTGTCTGGAGCTTGCCCTATTGCTAGCAACCATTTCAACAACATGGTAAGATATGGAAATATTGCCGTCTTCATTCTTGGCAAGCGTACTTGGAAGACTAACGAGATAATCAAGGAAGAGGAGCAACTGGATGGGCCCAGGACTATAAGAACAGCCAGCTTTTTCGCTGTTCATCTAAATAATCATGCTTCTAGCTGTTCTGTGTTAATAGTCCTTTTACTTTGGACAGTCACAGACACATAAGTAGACAAAATGGCAATTTGATATCTATACACTAAGACCCATTATTAGAAAAGACTAAAAAAGTTTAATTCCTAAGTTTAACAAAGATTATTGAATTTTAAAATTTAATGAGCTATCATCAGCAGAATCCTGCCTTGCCCTAGTAAGCTGATTCGGCCATGTCGCTAGAGTTTTCTTTTTACCTTACCGCCAAAAGTCCCTTTATATACTAAACCTTATTTCATTTGACCTGTACCGTTATTTTCCCTAGGCACGTCAAACGACATTCTGGCCATTCTGAAACATGATGAGGATATATAGCTCAGTCGTACGGCCTGCTCTTCTGTTACCGTAGATCATTCTCATGTGCCTTACATTAATAGCGTCCATGCAGGCTTCAGAGTAAATGGATCGCTTATATAGAAATCAGTAGGCGTTCCGATGTGTTTATTAACATAAAGCTTTGTTGGTTTTTAATAGACAGAATTTCACTTACTTACCACTCCTTAGAATTCATTAAGTGCTATATATATATATATTATATATTCCAAGATAATTTTAAGTTTTATTACAAAATACTGACAAAATACTACTCAAACAGTGTTTAGTCACTTCCTAATGATTATTTAGGAAAAAACTATATTTTTATTAGTTTGTATGGTTTACTTTACTACCGAAATAGTCTATTTGTCAATTGATTTGTTTCAGTAATTCTATGAGAAATACTGGAAAGCAAAAGGAAAGCCTATGGTTGCACGTGAACACCAAAAATATAGTTTTTATTAATTCAACACGGTACAGCAGGCCCACCTCTTTCATCAGACCTTAAGTTTATTGTATAAATATTCTAATAAAGATACCTTAAATTGTAGCTATGAGGGACTCCGAATCGAACATTTGAGCGTGCTTCAGACATACAGTCACCAAAATCAGAGGTTTTACAATCTCTTTCTAAGGACAATCGTATTGCACTCGCATACTCTGCAAGTTACAATTGACCGGATTTCTTAGAACTAAGGTACAAATCAGCAAGATTGGACCTTAATTCGTCACAAGGATTCACTGACATTGGGTATCAACTATTTTGAAAAAAATAATTATTCAACCCATTCATTTCGAATATACGTCTTTAAAATCGAAAATTTAGCTAATATAACTTCGATATTTCGGAGGGGTATCGCTGTCAAATTAATAAAAGCGTCTTTAAGAAGAAAAAGGTTTTTTCTTAAATCTACAAATTCGGCTCTGGTCTACAAAATATTTGCTTCTCTAAGGTCCTATTTCTTATCCATGTTAAAACACTAGCGGGCATATTTCAACAGCATAACCATAGAGTGATTACTACGGCTACTGCAAAGTACTCAGAGAAACATAAGCTCGAAGCAAGCTATTTTTAATGTTGGCATTGTCTGCAAAACGTCATGATCTATATGAGGGTAATGATCGATTTTGCGCGAGATATCTATTGCAGAGCCAGAATATTAACAAAGGGACATAACATATATAGAACTTTAACTCTAGACATGTCACTATCTTTTGCTATTCCTATTTCGATATATCATTTTCTGTATTTTGAGACCTTTTCCTGAATTGCGGCGTGCGGCAATTATAAAAGCTATCTGTTCTAGTACTCCAACTGAAATGATCGATGGAATCATAGGCTACAATTATTTCGTAGAGATATTTCGCACCAACCGCCGAAAACAACTCGCTAGATATTAAACCCAACACAAGTTCTCTAATGGGAGATGATGTCTTAACGTAATTTGTTCAGGAAAGCGTCATATATATATATCTATGAACTCATCCCAAAGCCTAAGACCGGTCGTCACTGTTTACTTGGTAATTGTTTTTACCTTGAATGTACAAAGTAGAACGGTGAGTAAGAACCAGAACTTAAATTTAACCGTTTTGCGCTGACGGCCTTGCGAACGACGACTGTGAACTGGTTGCCGCGCATGCAGGTTTTAGCGCCTGACAAAAACAAACGATAAAATCTATTCTACATTTGCTACGGAAATGAATACCACTGTTATTATCGATGCAGCTTCATGTATTCTTATGTTAAAAAGGTAATTGAAGATGTTCTATCTTGTCAATGCGGTAATCTAAATATAAAAAGAAAAACTTTTCCTGAAGGCTGACCAATATTAGATATCTGCAGGCTGTATATTCTGATCCAGCGGAGTGGTAAATACTCGTACGCGACTGACTATTCCGACAGCTTGAAGAGATTGCTCCAGTTACCTCGACATTTAACTTTAATCTTACCCACCATTTCGCTTATAAGAAATCAAAGGAACTGGCGAAAAGACAAGAGGAATAGGGCGTCTGTAAAGTAATACAAGCTGTGTATCTAAAAACGTTCTAAAGATAGGCGTCGTATTAGGTCAAAGGCAATTGAAACGTTCCTTTCGAAAAAGCTCTCTTGAAGTATATTTTGGTCCTACTTGATCCTTAAGATTCGTCAATTCTTTATAGCAGTTTTTTGGTCATAGGTTGCATTAGGCCTAGCGGCTAAACGATTCATACGCGCAAGTTCATAGCTTTTAATAGTTTTTTAGTTTAATAGATTTTTACAATGCAAATAGACACAATGTTTTTAATCTAGATTAAATATACCGAATAGCTAATACGCATAACATGATCTGGCACGATACGAGCCGCAATTGTAAAGCGTCGATCCGGACCATCAACGATGCGTCTGTTGTGGATAGTGGTCAGACCAGACAATGCGAGTACTGAAAAATGTCAGCCTTCATTATTCCTTTTCCTACGAGCTGTTCGATTTTGCTTCAAGGTGGACGAACTAGGCTTTTTGTACGTTTTCAAAAGGTGCGGTCTATAGTTCTACATCAATTCTCACAGCAATATTGTTCACGACGGCCAGCTGTGTGGCAGATATAATTCATTTTAACACGTTACTACATTTCGTCTTAGGGCTTCTCTGTAGCTGTTTGTTTCGAGATTTCCCAATATCGTGACGCCAAAACTTGCCACTATTTCCGATATTCCTAACGGATCGAATCACTGCTATTGCAGCAGTTGTTCTTCAGAAGACTGAGAAAGCCCAATCGACGCATAATAAATAGACAATTTATTTAATTTCCTTTAGAAAATAGTGGCAGTTTAATGAAATTTCAGCGAAAAAATTAAATATGCCATGATATATAGTTAATTAAACTGTTATTAACTAAGTTTATGTACACTTAATATCCTAAATGACTTACCAGTGTAAACAGTGTTCTATACAAAGAGGAGAAATCGATGAAAATGAATTTCAGCATTATTTAATATACTTCGCTAATTAAACAGAGGTAGTATCGTCCCTCATCGTATCGCCGCTAGACCGTTCACTGGGAAATAAGCTTGAATACAAGTTATCAAATCCCGTTTGATCAGCTCTCTATTTGTTGTTCCGTAACACTGAAATTGTGATGATTAATGTATCTCTCATTATCCGTACATCCAATTATACTAAGCCCATGCGCTTAGAGCTCAGTGCTCGCATATGTCTCACGGCAGAGCTGGTGGTAAATCAACACAAGCCCATACATACAAACCGAATATTTACGGAAGAACACCTATGTATGTGGTTAAATAACCTTTTTGCCATTAAGAAGCTCCGCTTTGTGTGCTAAATGTGAGGTCACGCGTAGAACTGATAAAGTTAACAATATGAACCGTTTTATTCTACTTTGAAAACAGCTAACAATATTTCGTCGTCCTTCTATTGATATGCCATTGTCCCGTTCATATCTTTGGCGCTAGGTCGTTCATTGTGCTCGCGCCTTCACTGTTCTTGGCGGGCAACGAGGAGACTATCTTGGTCATCAATCCAAAGTCGCGGACGCTCAAAGGCGAAATCGGCCTCGCCAACAATCCTCAACTAGGCACCGACCCGACCTATACGCCCCAAGTGCTGACGCTACAACCTGGAGAGGTCAGTATCTTTGGCCAATGCTAGCGGTAACAGTTTCCAAGTATTAAATGATAACCGATGTGATATTTTCCCTATAAAATGATGATTTTTAGTGTCCCACTGTGTGAAATATTTCTGTTGGATCAGTATTGAACTATTGGGAAGCGATTGCTGCAGAAACTGCGATTACAAACAACGCGAACTAGCAGTTACGTCGGCGTGAACTTGGACCGGATCAAATGTGTTAGTTGAGCTGAGGTTCATTCGTGGACAGTGGGCGGCTCTGTGCGTTGTATTCTTGTTACGTTTGGGTCTAATAGGATTTAATTGTTTAAGGTTAGGTAAACTAGCTATGCTAACTGCGCCGCTAGTGTAGTACTGAAGAACGTTTGATGTTGTTGGTATGATTCATTTAAGTATGAAATTCGAGTCTCACAATAACTTAATGCCATCAACGCTCGAGTATAAAACGCGAATCCGTTAGCGGAGAGCTAGATCATCAAGACCATAAAGCTCTACCAGAAAACACTGTGTTTTGAATGTAATATTATCTCGTACTACTTTATATGAAATGATCTAACGACGCTAGGTTTCTGGACACGTCAGCCTTTATCTTCGATAGACGATTATTTACTGTGATTGTTTAGGTCAGCGATAGCATTGGGCCAAACCACTTCATTAATCTAGACCAATTTTGCCGGTGCACTTATAATAATAGAATACAGCGAATCTCGACGGGAGTAATTTTTATCTTACAATGTTTACTATTTGAGTTACTGATAAATCTGAACGTGATCCTTCAACAGTTCTCTTTTACTAAACTTTATATAAACGCTTACATTCATCCTCACCTTCACATAATATTGTTTTATCTGTTCTCGATTATGTATCAGCGGGTTCGTAGAAAAGATATAAAAAGAATAAATCTAGCTATCTTAGAGAGCAACTTTGTACTTTTCGATTTTCCAAACAAAATACACGCATCGCAAATTGTGCATCTTCGAAGAGATCGATTCTCTCGCTGGCTTGCATCAAAGCTACTGAAGTAGCTATCGAGGTCAACTTTTGTATAGTATATCATAGCTAGCATAGAAGACCACAGCAATATTGCATACCTAAAGCCTCGTTTTCTCTGTGGTAGTCCTAAAGGAAAAACGAACCCAAATATTAACTTTGTCGCAGGATGTGTATCTTAAAAATCCTCACATAGATCATACAGCATATATATATATGTATACGCATGCTCCTAGTTTGGCCTTCTTAAACCAGCTTACCGTAAGCAGCTTCTTAAACTTGCTTAACTAGCGTCGGATCCGTTTGTCCATTTTCGTGGGGGCTCATTTTGCCATGATCTGTGTGTAGCCTACGACAAAGAGGCAGACCAAGATATTACCATATGGAGTCACTGTAGAATCGTTGAGCTCGCGTAGAACTATAATCGAAGCGCGGTCCTTCGATGCGAACGTTCAGCAGCTAGCTAAACTGTGCGGCTAAGGAAAAATTGTTTCAGGCTTGTTTATTGCAGCCGGAAATTAAAAAAAAATTTCGTAACTAATGGACAAACATTTATCCGAAAATAACAACCGTACAGATAAGCTCTGTATCTTCAAATTTTCAGTTAAATAGAAATATAGAATGTCGATGACGTCAAAGCGCTCAGACGACTGATAGCGGGGTCCAATGGTTTCGGAATTTTCCAGGCGAATTATTCATAGACAGACTGTTGAGGCGAGCTAAATCAACATGTGATAACGATGTACGACACATGGTTTATTATGTCTTTAATCAGAGCCGAACTTGGTGGTCTTTTTAATGGTTTAGAAAGTTCAACTCAACTCTATGGTTTGACTCTGGGTATAAAACACCGAAAAATTCTAGACAACGTCAAGTGCCGCAATAGCGTCATGTATTCCTATTTATAACAGCCTACATTGCGCGGTACTGTGCTTATCTAAATTTCACCACTGTAGGGTTAGTTAACTACGTCGTACGGAATCAGTCTTAGTTTACATTAAGCGGCGGGGTCATTGGATGAAACGCCATCTTGGTGATCCTTTGCCCAGCCGTTGGCACAGAGTTAATGCAAGATATTTTCAAAACAAATGCATAACCGAAATGTAATTATGAGTGCATACGTGCATAGCCAGAAGGAAGTGGTAAAAATTAATCTGAGAAATTCATTAGGGTTTTCGCCACGAATAGAGCTGCCCCAATATCGGCTTAGGCGTTCTCATTTCTTCAAAAAAGATCCGTTTAGTCATATGGGGTAATTTGGTCAACAATCTGCTTTTTCAGTTTCGAGTTGTCAAATTCAACATACACCAAAACTTCACGCCATTCATCGATCTTAAGGCAACATTCGATGGTGTATCGCAAATACGTACATTCTCGGTGTCCCAGCGCGGATTGCATATCATGGTGCAAACTGATAAACCGATCTACAGCCCCAAGGAGAAAGGGGTTCACGTACGAGTGATTACGGTTGATCAGCAGATACGACCGGCTGATAGAATCTACAGAGTACAGATCAAGGTACGTTAAAATACTCTACAGACCGTCATGTGTAGATATCTGTATGACGCTGGCTTCTTGGAGGTTTTTACGTAGAATGCAAATGGGATTTTAAATATTTGGAGTTTATCTGGCTGAAAATTTACAGTGGTACACGTTGGAAAAAATATTATCAGCTGAATAGATATTATTATCAACGGAGTCTGTATGTATAGTGCGTACTTGTCAACTTCTATTGATTGCTTTAAGAGCGGTATAGTTTCTGTGTGTGCTGTTTTTCTAGCAATCATTTGATATTTCTTTGTGTTTCAAATGAGTTAAGCTTATCTCTTATGGCTGAGGATTTCCAGTGAAGTTCGCCATTAAACGCCAAAGCAACTCTGCATAAGTTTTTGCACTTGCATTATGCTCAACTGCTACAGAAAGAACGGTAGGAAATTGACTCAAACTAGCTTGTTGAAAGAAGATTGATAATGACTAGTTGTATGAACCTTAAAACTTGCCTGACCTAACACCAATCTAATTATATATAAATCCGCAGCCTACAAACACTGGATGAATCGAAACAAAAAAAAACCTTAAAAAAATAATTTGAAGGTCCATGAAGAATTCGTTTTCTTCCATAATCATGCAGCCAAAAATGTATGAATTTTTGCTTGGCGTACCCGCTAAATGTAGTCGTTTTGTTTGGCCATTATTTGCTACGATTCTTCTTAACCATCTCAAGTTTCTTAAGGAGGGAATGCTGAATAGACAAGGCCTTGTTGCAGCGCCAGTTTTACTCAATGTTAAAGTTCTAGAGTTCTATATAGAGTGCAGGAAGCAAGCCATCGTAGAAATGGCATTGTGTAGATGGTAGAATAGGTGTTTTGGTAATAGTAATATGGCTTTTGCTGATGAAAAAAAAAGCTTAAAATTGATACTTAATTTTCCCAAATTCCATATCTACCCATCAAGTTTTAGAGTACCTAATCCACTTTGGTGCTAACAGGCTAGCTCGTAGTCAGTTAATAGTCGCCACGCTATCTGACGGAGGAAATACAGATTTCATAAAATGTAATGATGTCATATAGCGTAATGGGATCCGTCAAACTGCAATAGGTGTGTATGTTATTTTTAAAGACACGTATTTGTCATCTCTTGTTATTTGCTTGGGGAGGTTAGGGGGTCTAGTTGTGACCTCATTGACGCGAACGATCCGTCAAGCCAGCAGTGCTATGCCTATAAGTAGTTCAGTTTTGTCTAGCGTATGATTATTGACAGTGCGGTTGTTATGCCATCTTAACTGTGGGACTTTACGGAAATCTGAAGGGAGCTCTGTGTCAATAACGTATGCCACTACGTGAAGTCACATATTACACTTTATTGTTGTACTATCTAAATGCTTACGGAGCACTGAAAAAGATGAATTTATGTTCAATAATGATGATCTGATGAAAATTTTTTACTATTTGCATTGTTTTATATTGACTGAGAAGTTTGAAGTCCACTATACGGACAGTGGATTCTTACAAGAATGACTTTTTCCAACTTATTATAGCTTCTGGGGCCGAAGCGCGTGGTACTAGTTTCAGAATTGGTCTCTTTGCTAGTGGGTAGTATAATAGGACCAATTAACAGTCCTTTAAAACTCTCACAATTGACATAAGGTTTACGGAGTTTCAATATAAAATAAAATGTGCAGCCAGCCAGTCATTCATGATAAATCAATCGGATCCCAAATGAAAAAAATAGCAAAGTTTCCAGAAAATAGCGTACAGACCTGCTAAACTTCTATGGATCACTCGTTTGCTCAGTCGCGCGTCCGACTGCTCGAATGGTGGATCTGTAACCAAGTGTGTAAATAAACAGAAGAACATGTATCTATTACTCGCATGAATGTTTCTCAAAAATAATATTACTAGATTTGTACGAGTATCTAACGATACTTGTTGGAAATTTAACTTGAGACTAAGTGTGAGAGATAAGATGCGACAATCTTATCATGCCACTATATTGGTCCAAGCGTTCCGAGACGGTGTAACTATGTTCCTCGTTTCGTTTGTCTATTAAAATGAAGATAGTCTGGTATACCGAAACACCTCGTGCAAATTAAGTTACTATCGGGGCAAAAAGGCCAAAAACCTAACAAACCTCCAGCGTATTGTAGTGGTAGTTCCAAACCGAAAAGAGGCAAGTAATATAGTAGAATTTGTATTTTGAAACATTGCTCTTAAAATTTACATTACAAATTTACCTTAATACATTAAGTGGATTAATGCTAGTCACTAGTGGGTGGTAAACGCTTGATTCGTACCCAAAGCAGCAATCCTTTGCAGAACCCGGAGAATCGTCTGATGATGTCAAAGGACCTCCACAATGCGACCCTATCCATGTTCCATCTTAACTATCAATTTCCTGAGGACCCAGATTTGGGTGAATGGAAGGTTGTCGTACTCTACGGTAACGATCTACGCCAAAAACTGGAACAGAAATTCGAGTTACAAGAATATGTTTTGCCGACTTTCCGGGTCGACATCGATATAACCGACACATTGGTTCCCTCAATGAACTCAACGTCTGCAAAAATAACAGCTACGCACGTCTACGGAAAACCGGTTCAGGGTCAAGTGTTTGTCAAGGAATTTATAGAAACTGTTATAGGAAATCCCACGCATTGTAAGTTTTTTTTTTCTTGCTAGAAACTCTTATTGACATTTGGCATAGTGAGAGAATAGACGTCCATCCTAACAATATTGCTTGCCCCGAGCTGGCGTATTGGCGCTGGAAGATTAAGTTTGGAAGGAAAATTAAGTCGAATAAACAATTCTACCTGTCGTAGAAAAAGGGCTTTTTGCGTAATGTTTTTGTGTACCCGGAAAACTCATCCGCAAAGAAGGCCAAACATGTCAAATCAAAAAGTATCTTATATCGTCATTGTTTCTTCTGCATCATTTCTTCTGTTGGCTAATTGGAGACCTATAAGAGAATAACTTTCGTGTCCATGTTCGTGCAGATGGGTCTCTTAACTGGACGAAGCTGAACGAGGATGGTGAAGCTGTATTCAACATTGATCTCACCAAGTATAAAAGTAAAAATGTTTGGCGAGCAGTGATAAATGAGAAACGACTATTGTTACAAGCCGATGTGTATGAGCTAACTTCCGGCAAAACTGTCACAGTCAAAAGTGATCGAGCAGTCTTCGAACGGTCGTTTTATAAGGTGTCGATGGCGGAAATGCAAAAGTCAATTCGTCCTGGTTACCCGGCGCTTATCACGGTGAGTCATTGGCTTTCAGTCATTTCCGAGACTTCATATCCGGTCTTCTTCACTTTATAGAAAAATCCAGTCATATCCTAATAAGATGTTTGATTAGCGCTCGCTCTTCAATCCAAATCTGTTTTTTCCTATTTTTTTTTTTAGACTACTACCAAAGTCGATATACTAATGATTCTCTATAAGGGACAAAAACCATTTTGAATTCATGGGATCAAGGACTGCCACTAACGTAACTGTTATCAAATAGTATATTTGATGTATACAATAATCAACATGATATCATTATGTTGCATTTAGCTTTTGAAGTTAAGCTCCATGCTTTTAATGTATATTTTCATGAATTACTACTTCCACATCCATTGAAAGGTCATCCGTTGTAGGGGGCCATTGCATTACACCAGGATTGTAGCTATTTCTATGCATAGGCATCTGCATTTTTGTTTGCTTCACTTTATTGAAGTGGATAATCGACTCTATCAATCACATCGTTATCTGAAATCGCAGATACGTGTACGATATCCCAATGGAGGTTTTGCCAAAGACGTTCCAGTGCGTATCAGAGCATACAACGATGACGAAAGACCGATCGCAGGTGCACCACGTAGGCCTGAACACACGGATGCGTACGGCAGGGCCAGCTTCATTGTTCCCACCGAGCCTTCGTATACACAAATTCGTGTCGACTTTGAAATAGGCCAACATAAAAGGTCGATGCCAGCTCACTATACGTTTCGGGCTCACAAAGAAAGACAGTACATTGCTCTTAAGAAAGTTCCCCCGGAAATGCAATTCGAGGTTGGCACCTCGTTTCCGGTTGAAGTGCATTTCAAACCGGAAAATGCGTTTAGTGGAGCGATCGTTGCAATTATCGCCGCCGGTATGTACGTTTTTTTTACTCGCTATTGCTATTATTTCATGTGCCTTAGTAGTTAGGAAAGGTTCAGAAGAATCGCACCTTTAGACAGCTGAATAACCTCAAGAACTTAGCGGTAGCGGGGGGTTACTATGGCTAGCACAGAGGGTTAACTGCAATAACACGCCGCAATGAAGCACCAAGAATGGTGGCTTGCAAACAGAGATATTGCATTAAGATGAGACAAGAGTTCCAACGATTTCGGTTTCGATTAAGGCCGAGTAGGCCAACTCTGCTCCTAACTTTAAATTGTATTCGCTACAGTACCGAGTGGCCTTACACAGCGTCTATGATATATATATATATATATATATATATATATATATATATATATATATATGCAGTGTGGATCATGTCCGAAAAAATCATGAGTAAGTAAATAAGTGCTGATGGGCATGGGTGGAGTCGGACGATGTTGCATTAAACACGCGTAGTGTTATTACAAATATATATATATATATAATAACACCCGATATTATTATACTTTGGGGTGTCTGGGCTTAATCGCACCCGCTTGATAGTCTTCGTTTGTTTGCTTCTCATCAAAATGAAAAAATATATCTAACGATATGAATGATAATATCAACCTTTAAATATAGTAACTCAACTATATCTAGACTATTTAGGTGGGCTAGGTAGCAGTGACACGTTGGCTGGACTTAAAAGGTAGAACTATTATCATTCACTACACGGGACACTGCATCTAATGCACATTAGACCCCGGATCTCAAGATTCTTCCGAATAAATATCACGAAATAGCCTTAACCTGTTTGGTATCTATATATGAAGGAAAAAAGAGGCACTGTACACTAAATAAATATAAATCAATAAATCTTAGATTTTAGAAAAAAAAAAAAAAACTTTCGAGGCATTTAAAAATATTGCTCCGTTTAGCTTTATACTAATTTGTGAACTGACTTTATATTCAGTTTATGTCAGCATCTGTGCCAGCAGGACCTCCCCTGTTATTAATGTGAATTAACGACAGAGGAGGTGCTATTTTCTATGCAACGCTCCTTAGCATCTAAATGATTCTTTTTCTTCCACATGTGACCGTGGTAAATGCAGGCAGGGTGTTACAGGTGGAAAATATGCCCAAAAATGGGTCCCGAGGTGTCGTTAACTTTTTGATCACACCAGAAATGTCGCCGTTAGCCCGTGTTGTTGCTGTTGGCTATATGGAACGAAGAAATGTTTCTATAGACAGTTATATTATGTCGATAAAGCCACATTGTCGACACGCCGAATTTGAAGTGAGTGTGTTATATATATATATATATATACATTTATGTACAGGCTACGGCACCATAATTTTGATTATTTCTTATAAAAACAGATATTTGAAGGAAACTTTTTTATATGCCAAAGTTGTTATTCCTCGCAGTCAGGATAATATTAAAAAAATAACATAATAAAATATAAAACACTGTGCTGACTCCACACTAAGTGGTAATTTTTAAGCTATTTCTTCTTTATTTGAGTTTTCGGTTTGCTTTGTCAAAGTTTTAGTCTTGGAATCTTTCAGGAGCCACATGAAGAGCGGCAATAATGTAAACTGTGAATTTCTGTTCGAAAAAAATCACTGTTTTTTTGTAATCTTCATGACGATTTGTCGAGTGCACCCCCGAAACACTGGTTGGCAGCTTTCTATTTCCTCTCAAAGTCGAAAAATGACGCAGTGTTAACGACTATGATGAGCTCGTTTATTTGGCATAAAAACAATTTTGCCCGTAAATGAATACCAGTTACGATAAACAACAGTTCGCCAATTTAGGTGTTATACCCTGCATATGTAATTATTCCATCTCGGTAGAATGAACGCATGACTTAGGTTAGGTGACTTAGGTTAGGTAAATAACACTATGTCTCGCTCCTCGTTTTCTTTTTTCTTAGAAACCACAGCTAAGATAGTTTCAGATCACTAGCGAATTGAAGTAAGTTCAAGTCATTGGGAAAAATTAGGCTATATGGATAAATATTGCTAAAGACCAAAGAGTTCTCAATTTTGCCGTATAACAATGACATTTAACTATTCAGAAGCGTTCAAAAACACGACAGTTATAGACACAAGTAACTTGCTTACACATAAGTGCATACAATGGGGTGATATTTATTATTTTTAAGCGGCTATATGGGACGCTCACTATTCTAAGCAAAGAAGTCTGATCCCTATATTTTATACACTCGCGTCAGTTTTCAATAAAACCTAAAAAAACGTCAGCGTACTTAATGATGTATATTTCCGGAACCAATGTCCTCTTACTTAAAAATGGCTTATCTCGATAACAAAATGTGATTCAGTTGATTTCGGTAATTAGGACTTGTGTTACTGAACGTTGGTTGCAATAAATCCCGGAAAATGAAAAACTGTCTTCTTTTTTTAGCTTGACTGTAGTTTCCAGCCAACCCCTGGAGGGCATGGTACTGTTAAAGTGTTCGATGCAGAGCTGGGTACCACTGTCGGCCTTTCCATCGTCGATCAAGCGGTTTACGCTCTAAAAAATCGTCCCCCCCTGACTAAAAAGCAAGTAAGTGCAAAATCGCTACGTGGGTTTTTTCCTTTTTTCCACTGGGCAAAAAGTCATTTCTGCCTATTTTTATGGGAAAACAAAGGAGATGCCTTTTGCTACTAGTAATCGTGAGCAAAAACAGAGCACAGCAAAAAAAGTGTTTCATTGCTCACCATGCTGTTTTTATTTATTGTTCCATCACGAAGATATTCGACAGGTTCATGGAAGCTGACAGAGGCTGCTCAGACGGAGGTGGAGCTGATGTGGAGGAGTCAGCGGGTTCTGCCGGCTTAGTACTAATCACTGATCGTGTTATGACCAAAAGCTGTCAGGATTCGAAGGAAAAAAGGCGATCTAGACGGTCTGCCCTTTTGAAAGAGAGGTCAAATGACGAATTCGCTTTAAAGTGTTGTGAACTCGCTTACAGCAAGTATCACAGCTCTAGGCACGTACAAAAACGTTTTCCTTCTATTACTGAAAGAGTAGATTGGTGTTGTTACATAGCCACTTTCAATGCAGTCTACTGAGAAGCACATTAGTGAGTGACAGTTGAATTGAAAAGACCGTCTCTTAACTAACAAAGGAATATGAGTTAGTCGCATTAGAAGAACATTGCATAATTTAACCAATTAACACATCGTATTTAGAAACATGTATACCAACTCATAGTCATTGCCGCGTTAAGCTACCTTCATGTCCGCAGGCTTTTCAAGCACCTGACCAAAACCACAAATCTATATTTATCTATCTATCTATCTATCTAATCTGATTATTTCTGCGGTAAATGAAAACAGAAATACGAAATCGTGCAAGCAATAACACCCACACGTCACTTTTTGCGTCTGGATAGGTCTTGTGAGGAACGAAGCGAATCGCTGATTCACGAGTTTGATGGTCAACGTCTACGTGAAGTATGTCAGCAGCATTTTCTTCAATGTTGCCATAAACCATTGGTAGGATCTCATACTGGCCATATCCGTCCCTTCTCGATTTTCACTAGGCAGAAACTCGATGGTCGGCGTAAGTACGAAGCTTAAATAGCAAACATTGCTTTCTAGAGGTTCATGCAAAGAAACGATTTTGCACCGTGAAAATCATCAACGTTTCAATTAGTAATACTATTTCATATTTGTACTGGAATATTTGTATCTGGAAAAGGGTGATTTTGTGAATCAAATGAATATGTCCAGCGTTCGAGGCTTCTTGGTCGTTTTCTTCATGTGTGTATTCTACATATATGGATCACTGTAATAAGGTGGATCCAAGGACTAATAAAACTCCGCTACGTGAGTGATGCATGGAAAGTACTCTATATCTACCATTATTTTATACATGCGAGACTGGCTAATTATTTTTTTTGTAGATCTCAACTAATGTACTCGGGTGACGATGAGACGCTTATATCCTCTAGAATAATAACACATACCCATTAGGTTGAAATGAAGCTGGAAATAGGATGTGATAATCGATGTTTATTCACAAGATTGTGCCAGCTGTTACAGGTTTGCCCCGGTCTGCTAGGTCGTATCACTTTATAAGGGGCAATTTTGAGACCATTGTTTTGGGCTGTTGTCGGCTTGTGCCGAATCCGTCTACTGGGTCATGGTAGAACTTTTTTCTAGCGGACATGTTTTATGCGCAGACTTACGAATGCAAACTTGGTTTGATACGCTTGAAATGTAATTCCTTTTATTGCCCGTAGAACGTATTGGAGGCGTTTTACCTGACCCGCAGGATTTCATCGAGGAAGAAGAGGAGCCTGTTCCTGAACAGCACATCCGCAAGGATTTCCGAGAGTCGCTCCTGTTTCAGAATATAGAAATTACAGGTAACTTTATAGCTACATTAGAAATGGGCTACTTTCACCGAGAATGACTAGTGTTTTGTCGTCATACTTGTTAACATGTGTGCGAACAATATATATACATCTAAGGTTATGGTAAAAAGCGATAATTATTTTTAGTGAATAATTATATATGATCCGATTATGACACAGTACTTTGAAATTAATGAGTTGTCGTTCTATTCGTATCTGTGTAAATTTCAGAGAACCATTCAATTAGTAAAGTTGATCTCACGCTTCCACACAGTATCACAACATGGTCGTTGGAGACTATATCTGTAAACCCTCGTGGCGGAGTTTGCGCCAAGGACCCAATCGAAATAACTGCCCTTAAAGAGTTCTTTATCCAACTGGATCTGCCGTACAAGGTTATCCGGAATGAACACGTACAGATCAAGGTCACACTTTACAACTATAGGGATGTGCCAGTTAGTGGTGAGTTTGTGTGTTAGTCTAACTTACACGGTTGTTCCATTTCGTACGCGCAAAAAAGCTTTAAGAGGGATCGTGAAGGTATGGTATAATGGCCGCAGAAAGACATGTACAAAATAAATGTGACGTTTTCTCATCTGAAATTTAGTTTCGACACTAAAATGTACAGGTCTGAGAATAATCATTTCTATGCCTATGGTAGGAAACCTATATATATATGGAGTGGAAGGTGTTTGTACCGAAGCAGCCCCGGGCCAGCGTTCGGAGAAGAAATCGTTTAGGATTCAGCCCTACTCGTCGTACAAAATTGCATATCCTGTTTTTCCCACTCACAATGGCACTCACGAGATTAGGGTGGAAGCACTTACTCTTTATGATTCGGACGCCATCGTCAAGAAGCTTTATGTTGTGGTAAGCGTTGGCCAGCTAACTATTAGCAATTCAAATATATACTATTCGAAAATTTTGCAGTGCAGTCCAGTGTTAGCATTTTCAGCATGACACATTGCTACCTCAATTAATGATTTTTACCTACAGCAATACTGCTGAAGTGATGTTTAATAAATCTTTCCCTTGAAGCTAAAATGCAAAGATGTGGTTTACTAACGTTAATTTCAGCCTGAAGGTCGTGAAGTGAGAAAATCGTATTCGGTGGCGTTGGATCCTATGAACAGTCAACGTAGAAAAGCCCGAAGTATCACATGTGGACCGAGTTGTGAATGTGAGTCATCCTATTGTTATAATCGGGTCATATTTAACACAACTTAATAATTGACTTGAAATGCACATAAGACCTTCTATGGCAGGACGAGGCCTGTCCGTATGTGTAACTGTGACACTGACAACGGGGGCAAACCGCATAACGCAGGACACACAAAATTTTCTCCACTTAGTAAGAATAGCTTCGACCCTTCAGCGTGTGCTGTTCTCAAACGTCCAAGTTAAGGTGAACTTAATTCAATAGGATCTTCCTCTATCTTCTTAGCGCCGATCAATACTGGAAAGACGGAATCGAATTTTTCGATTGGAAAGAACTATTAGATTACAGTTTTTAGTATGAATCGACAGTAGATCGGCATTTGGCGTTATCGTTTAGAATATTATATCGTTTTATATGATGTTGTACTATAAATTTTCCTTTTAGACATTGCTTTACTTAATCCTTACTATTATCCTCCAGCTAAAATTGACGCGTCGCAGCGGAACCAGACGATCGTCATTGACACATCGCTTCCCGACGATGTTGTCGACGGAACGGACTACGCTACGCTTCGAGTCATCGGCGAAAAGATGGGTCCCGCAATTGTCACCGCTCTTGACGACATTGAATCAATGCTAACTCTACCCAAAGGCTGTGGTGAACAGAACATGATGCGGCTTGCGCCCCTTGTATTCGTTACCGAGTTCCGGAAGGCGATCCAGCAGCTTGACGTCCCTACAGAAAAACGCGCGAAGGACCACATCATGATGGGTATGCACCGCACGCCTAACGCGCACGTTATTGTTGTTAATCCATGTATATATTGCGAACAAGTAATTATAACAGAAGCAAAAATACTCCGCTTATATACAGCAGCCTAGTTACAAAGTCGCTACTATATCCGCGATGGTACAGCGATATTTCTTCGCCTTATACTGCTTTTTTCACGACAAGTTTCTCTACGCATACGCCTGAACTTGAAGTGGCTACGAGGCCTGATTGCATTCGCTACGCGCTGTGTTTAGTATATAGAGTCGTCCATCAATACGATACAGTATCGACATGAAATAAAAGTTGCTTCCATCCACGATCAGAGATCACCCACGTGATAAAGTCACATAGTCTAGTTTTTTTAGCTAATACGCAGGAAATACTCTAATCGATGTGTCTGATGATGTAAGAACATGGCGATCCTCATGCTGCAACATTGTTCTTTTCTATATTCACACATTTTCAGCGTACAACCGACAACTGGGTTTCCGGAAGCCTAACGGTTCGTTCAGCGCTTTTCGAAATCGAGGCTCAAGTGTATGGCTTACGGCATTTGTTGCCAAGGTATTTTGTCGAGCGTCTCCCTTTTTTACCGATTCGGAGACGTTCCGGGAGGCTTCTGCAGATGCTGTGGATTGGCTATTGACTAAGCAAGGACGTGAAGGCTCGTTTGAGGAAACCAAACCCATCCTCCACAAGAGTCTGCTCGGTGGGGTAAAAGGTCGAAAAGCGTTGACAGCTTTTGTCACGCTTGCTTTAGATGAATGCCGACATAATATGTAAGTTCTTCTTTACGATTTCATCAATTATTTTCAACTCTAGTCCTGAGCACGCACTTCGTTTTGCGCTATCGATTTAAAGATTCAAAAGAGTGAGCTGCTCTCTATACGGAGATAAAACATTGGCGTGGGGTAATAAATTGAGTTTACTAGAAGTATTTAATATTGTGTTTCATTGCATTTGTAGACGTTCGGAAAATCACCAGAAATGGAGAAGCGTTCTTGATCAGGCTAAATTATATCTTATGCGTACATTGGATCAGACTCACGAGGGCTATACGGCTGCGTTAATGGCATACGCTCTCTCAGACACGAATGTATCATCTCAAGCAATGACAAATCTACGCAATCATTTAATTCTGAACCAAGAGATCAACACTTTCAGTATCGCAACAAATGATAACGCTCCGTCAACGATTGAAGGTAACTAAGTGCATATGATAAACCTATCTTAAGGAAATTCTGCTTTGATATAAATGACTATATGAAGACACGGCTCATAAATAAAATAAATCGATATTGAAACTACAAAGAGATATGTACATCAGTCACGTTGACAAAGACCTTCTAAATCTTCCGTTTACATAAAATGCTATAGTAGGTGGAAGCTAACTGAACGCATTGATTCGTTCAAAAAAAAAGAGCCCCTATCCATGCAGCGGAGGACCACTTGAAAATTATGCACATATATTTCGATCAACCCCAGTAAATCCGTGTGATCCTAAATATTTTCCAGGCAATGGGTATGCTTTGTTGGCTGCCACGAAAACTCAGCGAAACGATATGAGTTTGCCCCTGTCGAACTGGCTAATAACCCAACAGGGTGCCACCGGCGGGTTCCAATCAACTCAGGACACTGTCGTCGCTCTTCAGGCACTTTCGGAGTATTTTTCCAAGAACCGCGAATCCAAGATAGACCTGTCTGTCCTTATCTCACATGGGAAACACTTTAAGCGGGATCTGCGCGTTGCAGAGGATTCGGCAATGACTCTGCAAACGATGACTACGAACGACCTCGGAGACAAAATGTACGTCCATGCAACGGGCAGTGGTACTGGCCTGTTGTCTGTTCTCATCAAGTACAACACGATTCTTCCACTCGCAGAGCGGTGCATTTTTAATGTGACCATAAACGCGACGATCGAGGAGGCAAGTGATATGGACTCGGACCCATACATGGAATCACAAATCATCGATTCCGCAAGAACCCAGGCACTCCAAAAGGTAGATGAGCTTTTAGAGAGATATAAGAAGACCCGTCGTCGGCGCTCAATTCGGCCCGATCAGCTGGTCTATCGTCTCGATGTTTGCGCATATGTTCTTGGTGATGAACCAAGTGGAATGAGCGTAATTGAAGTTGACATGATTACGGGTTACGCGCCGATAAAGGGCGATTTAGTGTTACTTCAACAGCGTCTGAAAATTGACCGCTTTGAAATTCTTCCCGATCGAGTGAACCTTTACATAACTGAATTTCCCGTAGGGAAGAAGCTCTGTTACGATTTCCGGGTGGTCCAGGAGTTCACGGTTAGTAACGCCCAGCCAGCGACCGTTAGCGTGTACGACTACTACACAAAGGGGGGTAACTGCCCAACGTTCTATGAACTTCGTAGTTTCAAGAAAGTGCTCGTAGAGTGCGCTAGTCAAAACAGTGGGTCAAGGCTGGATAAGATGTGTACGTGTATTCAGAATTCGTGTCCTTCAAGAGAGCCGTTCCGGCCAAAAGTTAAAGAGCAGATCCAAACGATCGAACCTGGACGAGAGATTGTTTTGGGGTATATTTGCAACCATGATCTTGCGTTCGTGGGCACTGTCCGCAGTTGCTCTGCTTTCCATCGGACAATCTATTGCCAGGTAATGGTCAGTAATCTAATGTATTCAAAAAGCCCCGAAGCTGGTGATATAGTGACATTCGCAGTTCACGAATACTGTAAAAAGGTGATGATTGAAGGAGATCAGCATCTGTTTCTGACTAATGCTAACCTGCCACATAAAGAAGGTGGAGTTCTCCACAGAAACCATACGCTCAGTTCGAAGTCGATCATCTACAGGCTAAATGGCGCAATTGATGCTAATATTGTCGCTAGTTTTGATTACGTAGCTAAAAATATGCGTTGTCCTGATTGAATGTACAACTGATTTTTGTTCATTTACCATAGGATATATATATACGAGTGTATAGATATGTATAGATAAAATGCCACTATTTGCAGATTGGGGCATTGTTTAACGTGCCTCAGGTGGTAATTTGCCCATCTCTGTTGTGAATCTACAAAGCTACGAATATATATATATATACTTAATAATTTTTAATAAAGTTACTATATGTAGAATGACGGCAGTGTTTTTGACTTTTGCCACATAGAATTGTCGTCGTTCTCAATCCTTATTACTTCGGTAGGATTAGAAACAAAGGAAGCGAATTCAAAGAACAGTAAGGCAAATGTAATTTGTCGTCGTTCGTGTCATGCCAATAAATTTCACCGCATGTTTGGTCTATCAAACAGATACCAGCTCGTCCAATGGCCTTTCTCTTTTCAGACCTTACCCAACTAACGGGTTCTGTCTATGACGACAAAACAATTTTGCCCAACTGTAGTTGCCCCGTGAACACGCATACTCAAGCAGATTGTAGCGTTCAAGACAGCACAAGTAGTTTTTCATGCAAAAAGACAATTTAAAACCTAAAAGCCTCCTCTATTGTTACGCGGTCCCAGTTCAGTTAAAACGTCCGTAAAAAGATGACTGAGTTTTTTTTGTCTTTGTTATAATTCTATTGACAAATATGCCAGTACAAAGGCACCCCCAGATTAGCCCTTTCTGTACGTTGCTCTAGTATACAAATGTTATTTTCGGCACGTGCGCATTGTATAGGTAAGTTCCCTGCATCAATCGGTGATGAATTAATAGCAAAACGTTTACAACTATCGTTGGTTACTCCTAAGAGTATAATATACATTAATAGTAATAAAGATTTTCACAGATTAATTAGTACACATCAAAAAAGCACTGTTTGCTAACTTTTTAAACAGAGGAAATAACGTTCAACGAGTCTCTCTGAAGTAAATTACATCTTATTTAAATGTCAACATAGTCTCAGACTTGACTCTATTTTGACCGGTGGCAGATGACACGATTACGTTTCTGCAAGTAGCTATAACTACATGCACAGTGGCATGTAATAGCCGAAATGAGCTTGAAACAATTCCGTTCGATACTCAAGATTCTCCACAATACCCTCTGAATGCAGTTCATGTAACTACAAAATAGTCGATTGGTAGGGTGGAAGACACAATAGAGAAATGTCAGTTTTTGAGAATGAATGAAGAATGTGCATATAGAAATAAATCTGTGCGATCGTTCCGGGTCCGAGGGCGTCCGACATACAAAACGCGTGAACGTAATGATGAGAAATTGATTTCCCGAGTGACGCTTGCCACCGCAGACGGGGACTGCCTGCACAACATCGGTGTCGCAATCGAGCCTGGGCCCAAAACTTATTCCTGCAGTTGGATCGGATGGATATGCGCCTATCAGCTTTTGCAGGCCCGTCTACCCTAATAAATCCCCCCAACCTCGCACCCCAGATTTGTTGTCCTCGTTTAGGTGATTTGAGCCTGGCTCAGCCTCTTAATTCCGCGAGTCGATTACGGAGGAATAAGGACGAGAGCAAATGAGGACTACCAAATTCAAAAATCGAACGAAGCGATAGTAGCAGGCACGGCGAAAGCGACGAATTCTGCGACCCGCCTATGGGAAAGAGTAGCAAATGCGGTAGAACAGCGGACGGAGACAGCCCAGGGAGCTCAAAGGGGCAAATCAATATAACCAGGAAACCGCCTATTTCCATGCCGCCTTATTTATGTTACAGCTTCTGACAGGACCTTTTTCTCAGTATATCTAGATGCCTATATCTCCAGCATTGTATGTCTGTTCATATATTACTGTGAATGCGTGTCTGTGTGTGTGCGTGTGCCTGCAAGTGTATCCAAATGCAAGTTAAATTTAGGCGTCCAAGCAGCCAGGCACCATCCCATGGCATGCTTTAGGGCACAGACATTCAGCAGGCCCTCTCTGCCTTCACCTTCTGGCGCTGATTCGACCGCTTTCTGATTTCAGCTCTCGGTCCTGATTTTGAACGCAACGCTAAACAGCGACTAGCTTAACCATCTACCCAGCGTCGATAAGGGAAATGGCCGCAAAGATCACTATGTCGTAACTCCTTTGTGAAGACCCAATATGCTGTTTCTGTCTTTCTCTGGGAGAGCTGAATAGGAATCGTTGCTACAAGTAGTCAACGTTGCTTGGGAGCTGCGTTAGCCAAAACCTAACGCGCGCGTTTTGGCAAGCTCTCACCTGGTGAGATTCCCAGTAGAACAACTTCCATTTGAGGCCTTTGCCGACCCAACAAGTTTTCAGTCAGCGGAACCCTCCCGCAAGTTTCTTCTCGTCTGGTTCGGCACGCAAGAGTGCTCTTCGTATCGGATCGAAAGTCGAATAAGCCTTGACTTGCAACGCAGTCTTTGTTATCTGTTCCTCATCAACCCTTCTTTTTATTCAAGTCGGCCCACATCAGCACTCAATTTATCCATTTCACAATGGTAAGGTGCATCAGAAGCGGCATAATGGCCGCCACAACCTGAATAGAAGGTAAGCTAGCAACTGTGTTCAGACTCGATGCACGACAAGGATGGACGACAGACCGTCGAATTCGGTAGGGCCAACCGACGGCGGATCATTCATTGCCAGAGACTAGTATCATGGTTAAAATAACAGCAATTTCCAGTTCTAGTGTTTCCGTATTATTGGTGTGTTCCAAACAAACTAAAAACGGGCCATGATATAGCCTGAATCGCTTTTGTTGGGAATGTTTGAAAGTCATACATAACAGACTTAATAGATGTATCCTAAAGAACACGTAATTAAACCTGAATAGAATATATAACTGAAGAACAAAAGATATACCATTGCGGCTACTCGGAAAAGCAAAGAAACATGTTCTATGTTTTCCTAGCGTCCGAAGGGACCAACCTCTGACTGAAAGGGAGCAACAGTCTATAGCTTAACTTCGCGTGAATGAAGAAAGCAATTTTCCAATGACCTACAGGGTTTTTACAAATAGACTTTGTACGATCTGTGATCTTGGTAAATTGGCCTTCTGTGGCATTTAGAGAAACTTAAATTATAGTAGGCACCCTGATGGCAGCAAATGTAAATGACCTTCAGCAAGCTTCTGGTTCGCTTTCTATCTGATCCACACAATCCGAAGATACAGCCAAACAATAGTAGGGATAGTAATACTAAAGCACATTGGATCAAACGTTAAATTATGAGTAATGAAAAAAAAAGACAGTGTGTATGTTTGGGACAGAGCATCACTGAGGTGTACCTACCGTGTCAACTGCTTCAAAATGAAGCGAACGACGAAAACAGCGTCTCAAAAAGATATGAAGCCTTATGCTAGGTGATTAACATGTTGCTCGAACTTAATACTCTGCTTAACTAGCCTAAAAAATGTAAAGGTAACATTTTTCGCTTTTATTGTTCTATGAAATTGCACTGAAAGTTACAAAATTTTATATTCGACATAGAATTTTTCGTGTTTCGTTCGCGTTCGTGTTCGTGCTGCGTCTCTGCGAACTAGTAACAAGTGATCGTAGATGAATAAAAAGTTCATCACGTTATAAGGACTAATGATCATTAGCATTAAGGGTTGCAAAAATAACAAATAGCCTTAATGACTCAGACGCACGTAATATTTATTTAATCTATCTATTAATAATACAATTAGAACCTTCATCATTCATCAGCACAGCCAGCAGCCGTCATCGTTGGTAAACATTTTTCGGCACGAATCGTCACCATGGTGCCCACCTAATAGCGGTGTACAATGAGGAAAGTCTCGCAAACTCATTGTTCGGTGCGACTCAAGCCAGGCAAGAAAGAGCCTGCCTATATATCGTCTTCGTTTCTACTGATCAATTAAACATACTCTAGTATGGAGGTTATTTTTGACATCTCAGTTTAACACTAACTGCTGTCCGTAGCAACCTATCTTCTGTGAATAGCGTCTGCTTTGCTTTCCTTCTTTTTACTAAACTAATCCAAACGAATGATCATAAACTGTGTAAACTAACGGCTACGATATTGTATCGATAGCGTCTTAGTTAACCCTTATTGCTACTATATTCCAATCAGTATAATTCAATTCGGCCGTACACAAAAGCTTTGTGCTTCTACGAACTGGGTCGTCGTTTACCGGAACAGATCTTCAGTGGAAATTTCAGTTTTTTTTATAAACAATAATAGCCATGTATCTACAAGTGTTGATGTTCTCTAGTTTCGGTTGTTTTTATGCGTCTTCCATTACGTATAAATACACACAAATGATGAAGAGAAAATGATGAGTATTAATGTCGTATCATAGCTCTGGTAGGCTCATAGTCCTCTCGTACATCATCCTGCCGGCGTCATATAATAGCGACCAAGGTATATATATATATATATATATAGACCTTGGTCGTGGTAATCTTAGACATTCGCTTATATATTAGACTGTGCTATGCGGTTGTCACTTGTTACCTATCCGATAAACTCGCATGAGCGAGACATACGTGTTTGGCCTTGTTCCGTGAATATAAAGCCAATATCTGGGACTTTCAGGATTATCTATCAGAAATTGTTTCTTCGATCTTTAAGTTTCTACCTCCATCACACGTCTATTCTCACGCGACCCTTAAATGTTGTTCTCAGTAGTCCCAGTTATTTGTTAGACACACGAATTACACTCAACACGCAAGCATTTTACCACTCAAATTTACGATTCATTGTCCCTGTCCTGTGTACTCCTTGCCTTCGGTGTGTATATATGTATATATAAACTTATAGAACTGACGTTGTTCTTCTTGCTGTCGTGCGTAGCACGGGTTGTTATTGTCGGATAGTAGTACATAACAAAACCTGTTCCTTAGCGCGTCGAATTGATTCCGGTAGCATCAAACAGAACTAATCCGTTTTCTGTGACCGACCGATGCTCAACATGCAGACTTTTTCAGCGGCTGAAATGTCCTGAGAACGAGTTGCGGTGAATTTATTACAGAGTTGTTTCCCGTTGGCGAAGCGACTGTGGCAATCGAGGCCAAAGGAGAAGGGGATGGTAACGTTGGAGGAGCTACCGGAATTGGGTTGTGCGCGCGAGGCAACGATCCTGTCGACGGTAACTAGATGAGACGAAAACGATAAAAGACGGTAAGTGATTACTGGTTAATATTTACCTCACAGAATACACGAAATAAATCCAGATGACAATTTTTCTATCGACCTTCATAAAAAAACCGACAACAATATTTTTAAAATCAAGTTAGGAAATTTTGAGTGTCGCATCAGGTGACAAAATCAGAATGATAACACAACCTAAAGTTCTTTGTTCAGCTAGTGCCCTTTTCCCCCCTGTTAGAGTCAATTCGAGGCTAACAGCACAGTCCGCGAATCAAGCTGCGGTTGTCGAGTTAAATCCGTTATTGTAGAACGATAAGAACGTGAACGAGATGATCAAAGGATGAACTAGCTAGAAAGAATAGTTAGCCAACGGGGGACAGTTTGCTAAAAATACATTGCTGCACACATCAACTAAGGTTAACCGTGTATATTTAAAGCAATAAAGATTGACCCAAGCCCTTGTTCCCCCCTAAGAAAAAGAGGCAAAAGACAGGGCTCTAATAACGAAAATGCAGAATATTACAAATGTATTAAAATCAAATAAAACTAAAACAAAACGAACTCAAACCTTTGGCAAATAAAACTTATTCAACAACAGTCAATGTCAGAGAGACGGTTGATTCGGTAGATTTTTTCTGCTCGACTGAATTGTACAGGTAAAAGCTGGCCGTATCTGCATGTAACAAGGTCACAGAGGTCATATCAAGCCACGTAGAATTGGCGTCACGCGGTGATGACACTTCCCACGGGCTGATGCGGGGGTTGCCACTGGTGAGTCGAACTGCCAGTGGGCGACGCCATAGCGTGATGGGCTGGCACGTTGGTTACCTTTGCAAGCGGAGGGGTAGGTGTGTGGACTGGAGGTTGACTGACGGGGGGATTTTGAAATGTCACTCGCATAGCGCTGCCGGACGAACCAGACGTCGTCGAGCTGAAAGCACAACATAGACAGAGAGCAGGACGCAGCGAAGGAAAACGTTAAATGTAGCGAGAACTCACGTGAATAGACGCACACGTAAATGTTACTACTTACTACACAGCCAGCGTTGGCGACAAGTGGCGGTGTCAAACGAAATTACGTTGAATTACTTACAGCCAAGTTAACACGCGTCTAATGTTTAACTGCCTGTGATGGGCCTGGGGCAATTTACTTGGTGTTAGATTGAAGGCGGGATACATGTGGCCGTTACCGCGATACGTGCGTTTCTAGTGCGTAACCAATGGTAAGGAGTAGCCGACATGGCCTAGGACTAGCTACTATACAAAATACAGTGAAGCGAACCGAGACAGTAAGAGGCTGATGAAGTCAAATAAATGTGTTTAATGTCGGACAGCAAAAGCTGAGAAGAACACGCCAAAGACATGACGCGTTTAAGGTGAAAACGTACGATGGGGTAAAATCCCGGTGGAATGAACTCAGCACCGCTATTGCAAAGTTCAGCGGCAGCGACCGTATCCCACTAGAACTCTCCCAATTCACTGAACAAATTTCACCAAGGAGTCAAACCGACATCTCTGATTGGGTGATTGTCGGCTGCTGAATGGCCATTGCAGACTTTGTCCAGCACAACCTACCGTTTAAGTAACGAAATCGATTGCAGCTAAGCTGTGAAAGCCCTATTTTTCCCTTACCGACTGACTAGTATATATATATGTGTATGTATAAGAGGATATATATATGTGTTCTTAACGAAGGAACTTGGGGCAGATGGAGGGTGGTAAAAGAGGCACAGGACCAAGGCTTGAAGTGTAAAACTCAATAGGGAGTAAAAGCCTGTGAAGCTGAAAACGAGGAAGACTAAGATTTACTGCGGTACTTCCTAGTCCAGTCCAGCGACGCAGCAGAACCAGCTCTAAGAGAGCAAAGTTGCGTAAGGCAGCAAAGGAAACGAGGTGACCCTCGAGATCAGACGGCGAGGCTAGAGAAGACCTACGGGAGATAGAGGAACAAAAAGGGCAATCCAACGAGTGACTGACTTCGCTGCTTATAGACTGTTCTTCTTTACCCATTGCTTCATGCGTATAGCTAGTAAAAACTAGCACAGTTTGTTCCAAGTTTGCCACTATCACATATTGGTCTGTTGCATGTATGTGCTTTGGGTCGTTATGGTAAGACGCTATTAAATTTTTCTTAGCCCGGACTGACATAAATATCAAGTGAGAATTGTTTCATAGCATGAGCGCCAAACATGAAATCCAATGAGCTCTAATGAGGGGCCATTATAGGTTCGGTGGTTTGTTTTCCAAATACAGTTGGAGGTCGGCATATATCGGCTACTAGAGATCTTGTCACGTTCGGAATATATAAAGATGTGACTTGTTCAAAAAAAAAATGTTTTATGGTAGCCGGGAATGCCTTTTACGATCATCACAGTGTAGAGACGCTTGAGGTACTATTTGGATTTTCATTATCGTGTCACAGCAGTCCGTTATTTTCGCTATTATCGAGATACGCTCGAGGACAAAAAGGGTGTATGGGTGTACAGCTGTTGCCACAAAGATCCGACAGCCCGGAGTTGGGGAGTTGACAGGGTACTGACGTCACTTAAATTGGACTCGGTGGTCCGACGACAATACAGTATCGAAGTTCACTGAATTTCTCTTCATTATCTGCTACGTAGACGTCTAAATCGCGGTTTAGGCTCATGAAGTCTGAAAACGGTTTGTTTTCGCTAAAGGAACTCTTTTGCTAAATGTTTTCGAATAAATTAGAAGAGCCACTTGTTTCCATCCAAACGCGTCTAGATTTTATTATTGTACAAAGATGACGCGAAAACGATAACGCCTAGTTAAGAATAGAATATCTAAATGTTGCGCTTAAAATTCCTCCTTTACTAACATGCTCATGCAATGAAATTCATATTCATATCATAAAAAGCAATGAAATTGTATGTTTTAGTTAATTGTTTACAATAAAAAAATTGTCATTAAAACACATACATATATGCGCATGATAAAGGTAAATAAATCGAATTAATTATGAGACAGGTTTTACTGGATATACAGTATGTTACTATATAAATTATATTCGTTTGAAATTGACTATTCATTAAAACCGTTGAATTGAGCAACTAATGAGCTGCGCTGTGCAAACTTCTACAGTGACCAAACAGGGGTTGCTTACCCAGCGGAGTTGTGTTTTGGTAGCCTGGGTGGAACGACAGGCGAGGTTGACGTCGTAGCGGCTGAGTGGTAACCGGATGACACGGGAGTCATTTGAGGCGACGAGAGCAACGAAGGTGGACCAATCAGGTCGCCGACCACCTCTCGGTGGATCACCGTCTGCTGAGGGGTTCTTCTTTGCCATATAAACGATGTAGATCGAGGTGAGAGCAAAAGCCGTCAAATGGCACCGTATTCATGGCGTTGTATGATGGACAGGGGAACAAAATGGCGATATAACCGCAACAGCAGAAGCACCATAAGTGAAGTTAGCAGACGCACGCAGAAATAGAGAAAAAGAGTGTAAAGCAAGCTGACGTTAGTGAAATTGACGTGAACATTCTCAGACAGACGTTTACACACCGTCGTAAATGGTCTTATATCTAGCCTCCTCGTAATCATCGCGACCGTCATCATCATTGTCGATGGGTAACGCATGCTCTCGAGATTAGATGCAGGCATTTATTTTGACTTGGAATACGCCCGCAGGCTGTTTCGGTGACAGGCCGAGGGAATTAGCGAACGCGTGTCAGGAATACGATGTGGATGAGTCTGGCGTAACGAAACGTTTTAATAGCCAAAGTTGAGAGCAAGGACGAGCTGATAATGGTACTCGAATAGATGTATTAGATACAAACCACATAATCTACGAGACAACATAAAGGAAATATTCTAGCATTGTACTCGCAACAGACAGGGAACAATCAATATTCTGCGTTTAGACAAATATTTTATATCTTACATGATCGCTAGCTGCTTGAAACCCAGTCAGCAGAAATGCGTCTAAGCATGCTGGGCAGCGTATTTCATCGTTCAACTGTATTTCAAAGCAAGGCATTACGAAAATTGGCAACAACCCAATAGCGAATTTCTAAGTGTCTAGGAACGTTCAAGCAAAAAAGAAACGCCCGTACTAATCTACGAGTGCCTACGTAATCAGATAAGCTACCTAACAAGGCTTCAAAGGAGCACCAGAAATACAATAGGTTGCACGTATTATATCATCGTTCTGTTACAGTGTAACCTGTCTGCACAACGAGGTGGTGAAATGTAGAACCGGTGGGCATGCTAAGGCCGGAGGGGTGGCATGCAGGTTGCAGTGAAGATGGCAACAACCCTTCTTACCTGGACGAGTTGAATGAATGATACGAGTTTGAAGCGTGCAGAAGGTTCGATGGAAAACCTGGGAAGTTACTGCTTTGGCCGTTCTGGATGCTGTGATATTGATGATATGATTGTAGGTGGTTCTCGGTTGATTGATGGTTATGAGGCCTGGATAGATTGTTAGTCATGCGCGTTAGATGACAGTATCGTTCGTTAACACAATGATGAAATATTACCAACCAAAAAAAAGAGTTGGGATTAAATGAAGCTGTATCCTTTGGCCGTATTACATTCCCATAGAACAAGTAAGTATGATAGGGTAGAATGGAAAAGACCGCCTTTTAGAAACAATCACACAAGCCAGTAACATCCCATGCCGTCGAACAATCGTTTGCATTGCTCACGTTAGTCAGTAAAGAATTGGCACAACAAACCCATACCCAATCGTTAGGGTATATCGATACATTGTAAATAACATTGGTAAACCTCAGGCATTTTCCATATACAGAATTTACTGCTGTGTGCAGTAATCCAAAAGCATCCATCCATGCATAAATCATTAGGTTCGATAGAAGGCGCCATTGGCGGTCGAAGAATAGACAGACGCAGAACCGCTATTAAAAATAATTGTAGCAGATCCATTCCGGTCGAACACAAGCCTGCGAAAAGGACATCATCCTTTCCCCAGAGAATAGTCGATGATGCTGGTGAAGGCCGTACTCGTCCTGTGCTTTTGCTGTGATGTTTTTGGCTTGCTGTCAACTTGCCTCGAGGGTTTCCACCCGTTGATCTCAGAACTTGGCGTAGGGGGCGCACTAGGCGTGCCCGGTGTTCCGGCCACATGATCGCCAAGATTGTCCTCGCTTTTTGTTCTCGATGCCACCTCCGGGAGGCCTGGGGACGAAAAACGAAAGTGCCCAAAACCCATGCAAAAAACATGGACGCACATAAATGCACAATGGAAGTGAGTCAAAAGGTTGTGCTATTGCTAAAGCTACAGCAAGTGTTATCGCTGTTCTTCCAGTTACTGCACCAAGAAATGATTTTGTCCGCGCTTAGCTGGTCAACCTTAGCCTGTTGTTCCGAACAAGGAGATATGATTACGTAATGTGGCAGGCCAATGCATACATATTGAAGGGATAATTACTTGCACGTAGCCATATTCTGAGCCCTAAAGATGCTAAAGATAAAAACTAACTAAACCTAGAGATACCACACTCGAAAGTAACTTAATAGCTTACTATCTAAAGCGATCTACCGTTATGATCTTTTATTTTTATGATATACAAATATAAGTTGGTACTCTTCTGATCACGATATCATTATACCTGTCAGCCAAAAAGCTCACATCATTATAATGTTCGTGCGGGCAAAAAAATTAGGCCCAATTTCAAATAAACGTTCAATATTAAACGGCTTTTTAGTTTTTTGATTAGATTTGTTTATTTCCGGAGGTGATTTAAGCTAATGTCGGTCGTTCTACATGCAACCAATGACGAGACCGCAAACAAATAAACAAAGCCCACCGGGGCAGCAAGAACTCTGTTCTTCCAAATCAAACTGCCGCATCGTTTCCTATACCATGAACTATTGAGGATGCGCTTCTCACAACTGCTTCCTGGCGAGTACTTCGTCACAAATGAAATTACTATAAAGGTACGCGGATAATGATGGAGAGAGCCAAATGCAGAGCAGGTATAGAACTTCTCTGTGTCGCAATTGCGTCAGTTTTTGTCAAGCTGCTATAATAACGAGATGTAGCACGGAGCAATTAATTATCTGCTCTCTATGAGACACTCGCACTTAACTAAAAGGTAGGAAGCGGGAAGCCTAAGTTAAAATGTAATCATTAATAATAGGGAGTAATAGTTAGGTCTATATTCAACCAATCAAAGGGTTTCCAGTCTGTATAAGACAGTGGGTAATGAATGAAATGGCCTTCGATCGCGTGTAGACTGTTCCGTCAATGCTTAAAATTGACCATTCGGAACCCATACATAGGAGCATTGAAAAACACTGGACGCACCCAACGGAGATCTGATATGATTATTTATTCTACGTTATCATTTGGTTTCTTAGCTTGAAATTATCTCTGCTCAACTAACCTGCTGTATGTTCATTTTGGTACGATTGAAAATGCTGTGCTTGTTGTTGATGGCTATGGTTATGCTGATACGGTGGCGGGGGCGTCGAATGATGTAAGCGCGTTTGCGAAGCGTGGTGATGGGACGAGCTCACATTGCTCGGTGACGAAACGCCACCTGGACCTTCTTTCAATTGCTGTCTGTAATTTAACTGGCTATGGCTTGACTGATGCCCCACACTATTTGGCCCCTGGGAGCAGACAGACCGCTTCGAGTGCGACGACCCCGTTTCTGGGTTTTGATTCTTAACGACGGCCACCTTGGCACGTCGTTGAGAGTTTTCGTTATATCTAAAGCAGGAACAAAAAAAGAGCCGTAATTGTTAATTTAAGTGAAAAATCTGCTTTTTTTTTTGCAACAACAAAATTTTCTGTTGAATATTGAGCAAGTGTGAAAAAACGTCTGCGAGGGGATACGAGATATATATATAAAAAAGCTATCAGAAGTAAATGTTGATTTGATTCGCAAACATGCATGTGAATTATAATTGATCGAGGTACCTCTGCGTCCAAAAACCTCGTGTATGCCCCACCTGTTTGAATTTACCAAAGACCACGACTAAAATCATACTTATAAAATGCTAAATAAATCTCGCAGGTACAGTAACATTAGGCGATGACCACAATTAGAAAGGAGATCGCGAAGGATCGGCTTAAAAATTCCCGAATCTACATGGATCCTTACTCGAATTTCTTCCAGGCTCACTCGGAGAACACCAAGGAGGAGTAGAGAGTTCAGGGATCCTGATTCATCTCGCCAAACCGTGTTTCGCCGGGATCAAATAACGAAGAGAAAGCCATTACATGATAAAACGTGTTCATCTTCCGCGCAAAAAAGCGTTAACTCCTTTGAAGTTCAACCCGTATAGTGACGATCCATAGCCATTTTAATTTGTAAGCACTAATTTCGACCCCGTTTGAGGTAAATGTGACGCCGAGTCTATCCAAATGTTGCAGACACTCATTTCTATCTAGGGTTCCACGTTCCGTAAAACTTCTGCCCACCCTTACCCGGCGGAGGATTCACCATATGAAACATGTTTAACTAACCGACAAAAGCACAGAGTGCACCTGTCACCTGTCAGAGGCCGCGGAACAAAAAGCGGGGCCCGGCGAAAACGAAACGCTCAGACATGACCCCACGAACGTTCCGTAGCTTTGAAATAGAATGACGATACTGCAGTTCTGCGAAAATGTTTCGTCATAGAGCGATCGACCATTGGGCCATCGGGGATCGACAAAAAGCGCTATGGGTGGGGAAAGGCCACTCAGTCATTGGTCTTGTCACTAACTATTGTATTGTATGACTGACTGTTTTGCTTCTAGCGAATGTTTTTCACCAGAAATAAACCAGGAATTGGCAATTTTTGGTATGAAGTAGATATAACAGTTGCCCTCGGACCTGGCGATCGGGAATGCCCTATTTAATTCTTTTAAAATATTTTCTTGACATAGCCGGATCGACTACTTGATCGAGTGTCATCTTTTATAGATGCGGATAAAAAGGTAAATTAGGACGAAATAATGTAGAGTTTCTAATTGCAGCGATTAACATGAGAAGCTTCCCGTAGGATATGCGTACTGATGATTATTAATAGATATTATCCTGGTGCTACTCACCTTATCCTGAACAAGCGAGAATCGGTCTCGACTTTTGTGTATTTAATGTCGTCCACAGGAGCACCGTTCGGACCGGCCAATTGAGGTTCGAGCATGTTATATTCGATAAGTCGACGTACCTCATGAGGTATGAGGTTCTCACGACGGCCAGGACTTTTCGAACGATGTTTGCGGTGCCTTTTTCTGGACGATGAACCTGCGCTGAACACGGCTTCGCTTTCCGTCTCCACGCCCGATTGCACGTAACCGCTACAACGAGGTTTTGACGAGCTCTCACTACCATCTGCTCCGCCAGAGCTCGTTAACGAACGCACAACGGCACTTTGTGGAGATCTGCAGTAATATGCGTATCGTTTAAGGTGTTTCATCACAACAAACAACGAATAAACAACTGTCAGCAAGAAACGTATTACATGTTCGACGTCAATTTTCAACAAACATCCACTATATGCTGCAGTGAATAGATAGACATTTCTCTCTATAGGATACACTTCCTATATATACAAAAATATTCCGCATATATGACCTAATCAAATTGGTTGAGTCGTTTTTCCTTAAGTTATTCGTGCAGGAACACCTAAGATTCTTTCGTGGCTATTATTGCCATGAGGTACTTGTCGAGCGCCTGGATACGGCAGGGGATAAATGTCAGTGACAAGAAAGCGAGGCAAAACGACACAACCGCAAGTTTCGTAATGAACCTGTCACACGTTTATCGTACCTATGTATATATAATAGACAGCGATAAGCGCTAGTCGATAGTTTTGTTCTTTTAGAAAAGTAAGATGAACACATCCAGAGAAAAATGCACGTATTTTTGATTGAAGCCAGAGTTGGACGATTGCCTTCTTTGGCCGTGTCAGGCGTTGTGTGCCTGCAGCAGCTTTAGCGTTGCCATTTTCCTTGTCGCTGCCTTCGTTATCATGATAGTCGGCACCGCTTTACGCGCCTGTCGCCCTAAGCTGTTCTGAAGGAGATCCACCCATTGCATGTAACAGGTTCTACCCCATCATAGGCCGTTAGCCGTTTTCAGAAGACATGAGCTGATGCTAATGCTACCACTAATGCCAAAAGATCTATCCTCAACGCTAGTGTCTACACCCCCGACTGTCGGTGCTCCCCGCCGACCAAACCGTGGGGACAATAAGAGACCATCAGCGTGTGCTGCATTACATCCTACTGCCATATTATCCTTAGAGGCGCGTTCTAAGAAGCACGCTGCCGATACCGTTGAGAAAGGCGGATGATAGCTCATCATCAAGATCCTTCCTCAGTCCAGCAAATCACCACCGCAAGGAAAGCAGTGTACGGAACAGGCAAGCGTCGAAGGAATCAACGAACAAACTGGGAACTGTGTTGGAGCATGAAGGACCGGTCATGGGTGCCTGAGTGCATTTAAGGACGACGGGGCGAAGGAGGCATTTGTGCTCGCCGTAAAGAAACTGGCCAAAAGGAGTCACTGCCGGGCCAGATCTATTCCACGCTTGAATCTCCACAATAATGGTTAGCTCGCTTCTTTTGAAAGAGAGAGTAGTGCATTGGCCTAAAATAGATATTCCGACGGACCTCGAAATAAGCAGCATCGTCATATACTATTATGGTATATATTTATACATATATATGGCAAAAGCTGAAATGTAAATAAGCGATAACCGTTTTTGTTAATGCTTATTATTGGTTAATAACAAAAATTCTGATAATAACCTTTACGTGAGCCGATACCGTTGTTTAATAAAAAAATATGGAGGTTTTTGACATTATGCAGCGACTTACTCTAAGGCGCTTATTATTATTAATTATTAAAGATGTTATTAAAGATTAATGCTACTAGTATGATGAGTAAGCTGTTTTCTTGGTACGTTAGTGAAACGATCATCAGTGCTGCTGCTACACACTGCAGTAGCAGATAGTCACTAGCATCAATTGGATCCATGTAGTTGACCAGGGCCAGCTGAGCTGGTCCTATACTCTGTATGTGCACGACCAGTATTTTATTCAAGGACCGAAGCTTAGACAATCAAAAGGACGTTTTGCTAACCGCTCAAGCTATTTCAAAGAGAGAGAGAGAGAGAGAGAGAGAGAGAGAAAGAAAACTAGGAAAAGCTTGTCTCGTTAGATGGACGGTTTTCGTCATTCCTTTCTGTTCGGTAGAAGAGGCTAGAAAGCTAATTGCAATATGCAAGCGATAATCTTCTTTCTGAGCTTCTTGTTATCATTTATGCGCATATCTATAGGCGCGCAGAGTTTGCGGTACAAATCACAAAATCACTATTGTAATATCTTAGTTAGCTATATATATATATATATATATATAGCTAAAAGGTTCGATGGTGTTACGAGGTATAAAGGCACTTTACCGCAGCCAAACGGATGACGGCTATCCTGATTCGCTTGCTGGCTGTGCACCTCTCTCTAGCCATCTACTTGCGTAATGATGTTAATGCAGAATAAACGTATTACGATTCACGTTGCGACCACCTGCTGCGTCACTCCTTAGCAGTACTCATTGCATTAGAGTATACCAGTATAGCCTATGCGTGGTCGCTCGTTTCTCGCTGCCCGGTTTCCTCCGCGTTTCCTCTCCTACTCTCTACTTATCATTTCCTCTCTTCGTGCGAGTCTGTGTAGCTCGCCACATTTAAAGGCTAGTTTGCCTCGCAGGCCGACCTCTGCTTCGGCGCCAGTTCCTTGCGCTGCCACCTCTCCGCCCAAACTTATCGACTCCAGCTCAGCCAATAGTGCCCTGACTACTATTGACTTTTACTACGCTTGCAGCAGGCCACTAATACAGGCACCTCTACAGGCCACTGTCACAGGCACCGCTAAGGTTATTGCCACAGGCGTCGCTACAAACCACTGCCACAAGCACTGCTACAGAACTCTGTCGCAATCGGTACCTAAGCGAACGCTTCTATCAGCAAGCAGTATGTATCTTGACTGTAGCTGCCAGAATGGCTTCCTTTTTATCTTCGTGGCCTTTTTCCTCTCCTCTCTTAACTCTTTGCATCCCGTTCGTCTGATCCATCTGGCCTGCAGATTTTCCGCAGAGTATTTGTTTCATGTCTAAACTGACCAACTCAGCGTCTGTCCTCCCTCACCGGCATTGTACCTACATTTTCTTTCCGTTTGCCTGCTTTTTTCATAGTCAGAGCTTTCACATGGCAGTCCAACAAGTTCTGCTTACGTGCGTATAACTGTTCCCTCGCCGATGGTCTATGAGCCGCATGCGCCTGTTCCACTTGAGCTTTCGGTCTCGTTGCGTTCTGCGAGGACCGTCGTATCCTGCACCACTCTATGCTTTTCTCTCTATTGTGCTCTGCATGCGGAAGCAGCTCGTCGTGGGGTACGAAGATTCGGCACGGCCTCTTGACTGGCACATTGCGACTGATTCGGTTCGTTTAGTAGCAGCAACTAACAGGTAAAAGCAAGGCCGAAATTGGGGTCTCAACTAGAGACGAAAACGGCACATCGAAGTTAGGGATACAAACGGTTGAGGGCTTAGGTTTAGTTGCTTCTGCTGCTACCGTTAGCAATGGAGGCAATGCATTGCCTGCTCAGACGTATGTGGTCGGTTTGGTGCAGAACGGCTTCAGCCAGTAGTCGCCACTACCTTCTATTGTAACAGTCTGCAGGATTACTCGGGATAGTCTTTGACTTTGCGCCTTCTTCCACATAACGGCGCACTGCATTCTCGTTCTGGCAAACTAATAGGCCATAGCCGGAATACCCGGAAGCATTAATTCGATTGAATGCGACGCTAGTGGGAGCTGTATCTATGACGTAGTAAGGCGGCGTGGCATAAACCCCCAGGAGTGCTTTAATGAAAAAGTATTACTGTATTTCTTCTACTATCGTATGAAAACCAAGCCTCAGCGCAAAACAAAAACTGACAGTTGATTTTCTTCTGGTCTTTTCGCTCACGAAGATTATTGTTAATAGTTACTGCTGACAATCACTGAGGTAACATAAACTAGATTTGATTGACATAATTTACCAAAGCTAGTTCGTATTCCTCTTAACTTGCGTGTGTCTACGAAATGAGTTTCGGATTAGCTAGGGGTTGGAAAACAAACGTTATTTGTATAAACGATTACTTATAGAGCAATCAGAGGTTACACACTGGGCATACTTATATTGGGCCCTGCTGACAGTTGATTCCGTATTGATACTAATTACTTTACAGTTTCATTAAGTCTGATACTGTTATCTAGTGTTTTGAGCCGACAAGGATATTGCTGATGACTATTACTATGAAGACCTTTGAACAACTACGCTTGAGTAACGTGGGTTTTGCACGCTCGAAAAGTACGCAAAGACACTTCTTTGAGACGGAATGCGCCGAACGCGTACATATATCTTAATTTCCTCTAAATCCACATAGGAAAATAACCTGGGCAGGGCTGTCTGAGCCTATCCATGTATTCTGCGGATTCAAATTATGATATTGAGGGACATACGAGATGGAGCTGTTCAGCGCCTGGTGATGCTGCTGTCTTCGCTTTTGACTTTCGAGCCACTGGGGTTGGCTGTCCACCAGTTCGAGGGCACTGCCTCGATGTGACGTGTTTCCATTGCTTTGATGATTAGGCTGCCGGTGTCGATGCCCCGAATGACGAAGAACGCTCTCACATTCACTTCCGGACACCTCGCTACGTGAGTGGTAACTGCTGTTAAGCGGATACATACAAAAATCGAAACAATTAAAAACCGTTAGATGGAGCATGTAATCTTTGAATTGTATATAGAGTTGGTCTTTGTCCATATGTTTTATGATGAAGGCACCTTTTCATATTTTCGTTTCTAGGAAAGGCCATTCCGTAGTGCTTATGGTTTCATGGTAGATATAAGGAGCATGGCAGGCTGGAACGACGTACGTAACCGGTTATAACCGGATTGCTTACCTAGATTACTTTAACAAAACGTATGAAAAAGGTGTACGCGCCTACGGAAAGGGTATGCGTAGTTTTATCATTATGACAAGAAAATTATTTTTTTTTCGAAAATTATTTTCTCAAGCGGCTAGAACTTGTTTACTACCCTATAATTCTCTTCAATTCAGGACACGATCGTTTTGGAACAAGGCACCTGTTTCAATACCCTTGACTGATGTCAGGAATTACCCCTTAACATAGGGGGGGGGGGGGCTATGAATCATCTATCCAGCTACAAGTAGCTAATGTTCAAATTTACCACAAGTACGAGTACCGATATTACTCGATCATGTGGATACATACGATTTACACAGATCTATAGCTGTTTATAAACGTACCGCAAAACGTATGAAATTCTATAGAGATATATGGTTATTTCGATTTAACTGAACAAATCCAAATGGCAACCCCAATTACGAGGGAAGAGCCAGGTATGATAAATATAAGATATGAAAACGGGAATGCCGCATTTAATCAGGATAACTTCTCGAGAACTTAAGTGCTGCTGTTCGTCATTGTCACACTCGTGACAAACAAGTCATGGCAAGGAGACATATGCGCGAAATCTCCCTACGATCTATAAACAGTTCATGCACGGGTCTTCAGATCGGCAAAAGCGCAAACGACTGCGCACTTCGTTATACCTTTGTTGTGCGACCGCTACGATTATACTTGGCGTATGTGTATGTGCGACGATTTCCACCGCCACTATTACCAGTACGTATTATACGATGCGAGGCACTCTCGGTCGGTGGTGTTCTTGAAAGAGGGAAGTGGATCTATTCTTCCGGAGTCATATGCTAAGGCTCTTTCGTGTAGAGGCTGTTCTCTAGTCCGCCTGAAAACCTCGCTTTCGTCGGCATTCGCAGCAGTCAAACGACTGCCTCTTCCCATCAACATCGTACCGCCGTCTGCGCTTCTTGTTATTCATAGCCATAGCGGAAAGTCGGAAACCCCTAAACGAGATGGCAAATGCTTTTTTTACTCCGTTTGGCCGACCTCCTTGAACTGTCGTCTTCGTCTAACCCTCATACCGAGCAACATCAAAACTCTGCCAAACCTCACGATGAAGCTACTTTATGAAGGAGCGTTCTGTTATATAAAGGATCGACCAAAATGACAAGAGAATCTTCAAAGCATGCGTAAACAGAAAGCAAACATCCATTTGTCGGACTAGCATCCATCGCCTCTGCGATTTTGTGTCAAACATCCACCCCCCATTGTACAATGTCATAGGAATACGTGTGCATCACACGTGTGCGGCAAAAGTCTTAGCAAGCAACTACAAGCATTACAGCGGTTTTCCCGAGCCTCCGCATTGTCGTTGAAGTAAACACATCCGTACTGACACTAACACTCACAGTTACAGCCAACGTATGTTGACGCATCCTCACGTGCTCTGACACGTCGGGCTAATCCTATTGAATATAAACAGTGTTTCTCAGACAATATTTTCTAATAGCTCACAAGTTGTCGACCACGGCGTGAGCCTAAATCGGCGATATGCATGGCTTCGTTTGTAAGTCTCCTGAGCCCCCGCCCCCTAAACAAAAATGCTTCCATCTCGTCGCTCAGCATCGCAAGCATACAGGAGATAGCCAAGGCTACCTGGATATCGTCTAACTATATGGTTCAGGATAGATCTTTCGGAGCGAGGTAGCACAGCTCTACTTCACGCTGTACCTTTAAATGAGAAACAGATTCAAGCAGTAACGAGTCGGCCTGGGTATAGCTGATGGCCTGAAGTGGTGGGCGCACTGCTAGTGAGTGGACGACTAGTGTCGGGAATGATGACTGCTTTGAGTGGCTTCGCTAAGCAGACTTTTGCCTCGCTTCGACGATTTTAGCTTAACTCGCACGAAAGGCCCTGATGTCTGAACCTTTGGTTAGTTAAGACCCACGTAGTAGGTTTGACGAACTCACGACGCATCGGCTGTTGCAGCACTACGTACGTGGCGCACGAATAGAGACCATGAGCTGTAAGTTAGGTCTTTCCCCTCCTAGATTTCTTGTAGAACATGCGGGAATAGGACAGACCTAGGGATCCAATCCGACGGAAAAGATTCGCTTAATAGTAGTAGTTAGTAGCAGTTGTACCAGCTTTTCAAGTGGTGTTCCCGCTACTACTGGGATGAACGACGGAGGCAGGACGTGTTTATGTGTCTCGTTCACTGTATGCAGTATTACTGCAGACTCAGCAATCATTAGCCTGCCCTATTCAAAGGCGACGGTGGATCAGGGACTATCTACCACCAGCCCTACTTTATGGAAAAGAAAGAAAACGGAGACTAGGTATGAATTAATGGGCGGTTTCGCATGCTTCCACCCAACGTCTGAACCATCAACCGACCACGCGATCATCCAGCCACGAGGCCAATGGTCGCAGCCCACTGCCCCCGTAACAGTGGAACGGTTGCGGAAGGCTTGCTTATGAAGGTAGATGAAGGCTGCAACCATCGCTTGCGACTAGGCTAACTATCGCGTGCTTACTGCGTGCGCAGATCCGCCTTGCTACACAAGCGAGCGTGGCATTCATGCACGAGACGCACATGAATGTCTGCCTGTGTGAGCCACTGCGAAAGCGCGAGATAACACCAAAAGAGAGGTGTCGCCTGCCATCGGTTTCGTGGTAATCACGTGGCTTTCCTGTCGTTTTCTGGCTGTCGGAATAGATGGTGCTGTCTGACTGGAGAGACTTCCTGCGACGACGACGACCTGTGTCATATTCCGGCCATAAGTCTAACTGACTGTAGACAATGCAGATTGCCGTAGTTTGGCCTACAGACGCAAGAGGGTGCGCAAAAGACGGACACAGTGCCAAAGACCATTTCGTATGTCGCCTGTCCTCGTGGTCTTTTCCGCTGGCTAAAAGCTATCCGTATATCACAGTTTGGCGTGTGCGCTCTTATTCATGCCAGGGAAAACAACTGCAAGCGCGATTGAGAAGCGAGACCGGCTGCCAGCCTAGTACATAGTACGGTAGAATGCCAAGCCGACGTAGAGGAAGCCGCTGGCTGGCAATAAAGAGACGAAGTCCGAGTGTTCGTACAGTCATTAAGCTCCATAGACTTGCGGTGTTTGAAGCATCCAATCGTTAAAATACCTAATGACAATCAGAAAATAGTAGGTAAAAGCGGCAGTCATTGGACAAATGGAACAAATGGGTCGTGTTCTATACGCTTGAGCTTAGATAGCATTTTTATTTAAATGTGGTTACACATTTTTAATGCGCGAGTTTTTTTAGCTGTGTGATGAGCCACAATAGTTTAATAAATAGCAATTGCTAGCCTCGAAGAAATGAGCCATGGCTAGAAATAAGATCTGAGGCTACTATTAAATAAGACAGTAAAATTTGAATGACTCTATGTAACTTGTAATTAACAATCAATACTTGCGAATTTCCTTTATGTATCGAACCCTCCGTGCAGTACGATATTCGATTTCCGCACGTATTCGCTGAGTTCAAACAGGTCGCCTCGAGGGAGTACAAACAAGGCGACGGAAGCTACGCCAGATACTGAGAACAGGGCTCTTTATTAATTCACGGAGCCACGCTAAGTCCTTACACGAACGCAGTTATTACAGGTATTTGCTCCAGTTTCAAGCTCGACTTTTTGCATAACAATCGAGCAAAGAAGAAACACCACAATAGCTCACGTACACCCTATATAATTATTAAGCATCGCAACCGTCAGATTGTACGCAGTGACGTAACCTGCATAATTGGCCCAATAATAGGTAATATACAGATCCGACCAAAACGGTACTTTTTATGGTCAGTCAAAGGGGTTCCTAGTTCTTCTGCTCTGTTTGTGTTGTTCCGATAATCTGCAGGCGCCTGATTTCAATTAGAAGTATAATATACGCAGAAAGTGCACGGGATCTAACTCGGAAGGTGTGGACGCGCCCCAATGTTACTTAAGTGGATCCAAGCACATACACAGTAACTCTCACGTATACGATGTTTTGCCGGGTCACCATCTCGTGCTTACGTGTGCTTTGCTATCTTCTGGAACGTAGTACTCTTCTCATAACTATGTTGTTTCATCGAATTGCCCGCTTCGTTCAATGGGCGCAGACTGACTTCACAGGGTTCCGCTCTCTATCTTCGTATCACCCTTTCCTTTTTTCTATTCATTCACCTCCCTCTGTTGATTTTTCCACCTCATCTTTGCGGAGCTATGCGGCGATCGACCAACCAACCAAGTAATGGGACAGCTCCTTTTTGCACAGAGGGAGCTGTCCGATTCTATTCTAAGAAAAGAAAACAATTTCTAGCTAAGTCTGCTGCCACTTAGGCTTGTCGAAGCAACGGAATCTCTGAACGACAGCTGTGCTAGCCAGACAGACTAGCGAGTCGCCCCACCCAGCAGGGCCTTCGGTGCCCGACCACGGTCGGAGTGATGTTTGCGTAGCTTATATCTGGCCCTCGTCTATGTTACACCATAACAGCATGGCCTCTTGAACAACGGCCAGCCCCTCATTGTAAATATCTACTGAGGCCTCTCCGAGGAGGCTCTTTGTTGTAACCGCGCGTTCAAATCCGCCTTATTCTTACACGCAGACCCATCGTGGCTACCCTTTTGGAGCTTCTTCCATCTGCCTCAGATATGAATATGCTATTCTTATAGGCTCATTTTCTGGGCCCGAGAGCAACGATGCTAAAGTAGCCCTCTGCGACTCGCGTTCGTGGAAAACGGCTCCAAAAGAAGGAAGTGATGGCTTGATGGCTGAGTTAAAGGGAGAGCTGCAGATAGAACGCGTTTTGGAAACAGAAGAGGGTTCTGTCCCACCGGCCCATGAGCGAGCGTAAGTGAGGCTCAACGTTTCGAAAACCCTATTTCTTCTCGCTGCTGCCACAGTTGCCCTCTTTAAACGGACCATCCAGTAAGCATTGCAATTGCAAACGTGGACTACAGTTGGAATTATCTATTCTGTCTAACCAATACTTACTGAGGAGTTCACTTAATTGAGAGAAGCCAAGTTATGTTTGCAAAAATAAGATACATTTTTATTAGACGCCATGTATTGGTAAAGCAGCGTTAGGTCATAATACTTACCTGACACTTCAATATGCCCCTATATATATATATATATATGTAAACGTTTATGGGTTTGTTATAAGCTGTGAAGATCCGATATGTTCTATTATATTTGTATATATATATATATATATATATAATAGAACATACCGGATTTTCACAGCTTATAACAAACCCATAAACGTTTACATACAGTACACAATCAATGAGCAGTAAATACCTGTGGCGGCAAGCACTGCTCGCGCGCGAAGTTCGGCTATTTCTTGATGTGCGAGAAACTTCACTTTCGGCGTCTGACCTTCCATGTTGTTCACTTCTATCACGCTCGTGCCGACTCCGATGCCTCTTGCGGTGCCGAAAACAGTCCATACTGCGCAGAGATGATAATAAAATTAATTTGAAAGCATGCTTTCTCTCAGAGTCTCACTAAAAAATACTTAGTAGTCCACTGTATGCAGCCAGAAATATAGCTTTCTCATTTGATGTCCCGGTACGAATAAAGCGGAACGCACTCAAACAGAACCCTTTTTAATCCTTGATAAAGTGCAGATAAGCTCTGGTAAGATCATCGTGCTCAGCTAAGGCTGACTACCGCAGAAGAACACCATTTGTGTAGCTTTTGGCACCATATGCACAAGCATCATATCTGCGTGCATAAGCCGTCAATACGAAATTTACTTATTAGATACAAAAATTTGTGTTTTGCTATTTATATTCGCGTCTCCTTATCGGCAAGGCTATTCTCGCTCGCGTGCTATCCATCTATCGCCATAGAATGCATCTAATACACGAACGTAAAAGCCATTCGTCGATATACTTCAGACTGTACTCTTCTAGTACGGGGCCTTTGTACGTGGTCAGAAGTCCACGAGCGTTGCACACAGAGATCCGGTTACGCCCGTCCTGTCTATTGGGTCTGAGGTCCCCCGTTCATTAATGCCGTCGGCAGATTACAGCTAAAGAAAAAAAATAACTATAATACAGATAAAGACGTTGAAAGACATAGCAAATACATGGAGACGTGGAAGAAGCCAGTAACTAGCGATATCGGATGCGGCTACAGCGACTTCTACGATTAGTTGTCTTAGATACCATTGCCACCACCATCGTTGGCACTATTACAAGTACGCCTCGATAGCTCGCGTGCCTACACCTCGATCCAGAGGGAGTGCTGGCCTGTGGATCTTGCCTGTGCGTTCAGCTTTGTTGCCAACACTTTACTAGTAGTCTTGCCTAGTTCTGACCTCTTGTCCGCTGTCTGGCACGGCTTGCCAACTCAGCGGCATGTTAAGAAGAAAAAAAAAGTGTGAACGCACGTAAACTACGCGAGCTTGATCATAAAAGACCGTACCAATACGATTGGAAATAGAGAGGAACAGGGGACCAGAAGTCCTTTTATAGAGAAAGCAGGAAGTAAGGCTATCTGGCTTTTGGTCTTCGGTTTATCGGCCATTTTGTTGATGTTTGCTCCAAATCGGGGGTGTGGCTTCGCAGCATGCCAACTTACCCTGCCAGGCAGGTCCGAGGCAAGCCGTTGCAAGGCACGTAGATATGTCAGTCGCTTACTGACCAGACGCTTCTTGTATATTTGAGCGTATTCGATGGCAAGCGAACGGATCCGTACTACGCAACGCCAAAAGCATCCACCCATTACTGATCAATAGCGTTTGCCCTTCGCGCAATGTGTATATATATAATACAATAAAGTTCGCCTGAGCGAGCAATCAGCTACTGACAGAGGGCACTTGCGCAAATACGCGTATATGCAGATTTTATTGATGATTGTTAAGCCAGGACCCATCCCCTGTAACCGACGTACCCTCACCCGTAAAAATGAAAAGCGGGTTGGATGCAGCCTAATTATTTATCGAATATTACGTTCAGTTTATTACAGCTGCTGGACACTGAACATAATTATCTGTATTCGACTTAACAACAATTGTTATCCCGCTACGACGATCAAAACTAGATCGCCAACTGTGGATTTCCGAATACGGAATTAATCAAGGAAAATTATACTGTTTAACTAGATAATACATAAATCGAGTGAAGCAGTGCTCTATATCTACGATCTGCCTTGTCAGCACCCGCGTTTAGACTTAAAAACAGTTGCATATATGATATATTGGGGGCGTGCCTGTAAACGTAACGACAGTTATACGATAGTAACAAACGAGCCTTTAGAAAAGAAACATGTCATTGCGGAACAAGTTAAAGGAGGCACTCGAACATTGCACATTGTTAACTACATACCGTCGAGGCAAACAATGCATAATGAACGCTACAACAACGACGATCCCCTTTCTTTTCACGGTTTAAATCGGAAGGCACGGAAGACGCTCATGGTTCAGGGCTGGGCAGGACCCAGATCTATGCTCTCTGTCGAACATCCCTTCATTTCACTTCAAGTAGCCTTATCGTTTTTTTTACTTTTCCTTAGGAGAGAAACTCACGTTCGCTCGATTATGGAGACAGTCAACGTGAACAAAAGACGTACCTTTAGAAGGACAAGATGGCAGACAAAGAAATTTGCTGCAGTCTCGTCGCAGTGTTGTGCGAAATAGCATAAGTAAACGTTTTTTCTCTCTCATCTTTTCATTACGTTTTTACGCGTCCAAAAGGACAAGCAAAAGTGAAGCTTGAACGCTCTATTAGCAATATAAATGAATCCGTTAACCTTAAAAATAAATGGTTAATTCCTAAACTAAAAGAACGTATTCAGACACTGTCGAACGCGCAGACACAAGCAACATACGTAACCTAGTCCTAACAAAAATGGATTGATTGCAAAAAGGATTTAGTGTTCGTTCGGCCAGTCTCCGACGGAGGCACTCAGTTTGAACTTAAGGTATTTCCAAGTAATAATTAGTAGAGAGGTTTATTCCAGTATACAGCACAGTTCTATGTTCAACTCTGACTTCGTGCATTATTATATAAAGCCCATATTGATGATGGCTAGCTCGAAAGCTTTGTGATAGATGTACTCACCTATCTACTGACGAGTCTCGGTAACTGCGAGCCGACATGGCTATGCTGCGCACGGAACGCGGCGAAGGATTGGCCGATCCGGAGTGCGAGAAGAGTCCTCGCGGACGCGGTTCGTCCCAAGCCCGAGTTGTACCTCCTGCTGCACCCCCGACCGACGGCACTGAGACGCTTCTGTACATGCTACTGCTCAAAGTGAATACAATCGGAAGGGATAACGGATGACGGATCGAAATTACAATGTAAAAACAGAACAAAAAATAAGGCCAATGTTGAGTATTAGGATGACTCTGTAGACTTTTGGCCTAAGCAGACACTAGATGATCTACACGCGAACAACGTTTGATATAAACGAGCAACTGGTTTTAGGCGGAAAGAAAACGATATTTTTTTTTTCACGATACTAGAGTTTACCAAGCGAAGATTTAACTGAACTATTAAAAAAATAGTGATTTTATGTTGACATAAAATAGATGTAAGGTAAAAGCCTCGCTGCTACACGTACGTAACAATAATCCATTGAACAACCTATTCGGTAGCTTATTTAGGTTGTAATTGATTGGATGGCGTTTATGCACCATACGAGCTAAGCCGACTCGATGAACGATATAGGTCATTGATTAAATATGGGTTAGATAAGGCCATATATATATTGCGATTAGTCGCATATTAAATTACGTATGTGGCCAACTGGGCTGTGGCAACAACGCCATTAATAACGGCAATAGCTAGAGACGCTGCTATTGCCACATTGTATCGCTCACTGTCATGCATAAAGAATTAGGGCTTGCCACAGATTGCCTATGCTAGCGTCTTATGCTAAAACCTCTAAGCAAAGGGTAAACGCCCTTTGCGATTCGATAATGAAAGATTGAAATGCTTTATCTATTTACTGTTGTATAAATCGCATCGTTACGTTTCATAGTTATTAAATTTTCTACTAAATCCCAATGCATCACGGATTATCTGATATGACCTTCAGACCGATCAGATATAGATACTCTAGATTATTTTCTACCTGCTGTAAAAGGTAAAGCGAGACTCGTTAAATAGAAAACGAGTAAAATACATTTTAGAAGTAGAAGCGACAGTCAAAAGATGAAAGATAGCGACACTAATATGAATATATTAGAACTTCTCTAGCTTCGCCCATGTACCTATACTTGTGGGCCCTTGTCGTCCTGACTTGGCCGGGTTTTGGCACATCCGCTTCATGGTCATTCACTAGGAACAAGTGTACACAAAAATCTTTATATAGATTCCAAATGTAAGGAACAGCTTTTTCACATTCAAATGTCGCTAGGCCATCCCGGCCTGCAGACGCTGCGTAAATAATCAGTCGTGCAAATACTACTGTTCGTTGTATAGAATAACGGAATTCAGTCAGCTGGCAAAGTATCAGGAAGCGCTGACATATTGTTCGCAGCAATGACGAAGGAAGATCATTGTGACCACTGTGACAGACTGCTCTCGTGTTGATGTTGCCTAGGTAATAGCACATACCCATTGTGATTGAGCGGCATCTTCCTCTGAGGTATAAAGCACCCCCTACAGGAAGATGCTACAGTGTGTCCACGGCAGTTTGCGATGTATGTACACCAGCACGCTTATATGGGTGCCGTAACAATATATGATAGTAAAGTAAATATTCGCGTCTTGGCTGAGAGCGCCTCCCTTAACTGGCTCTAAACGACAGTATCTCCAGAAAAAACGGTAAATAGAAGAGCATCAGAGGAAGAACAAAAATGACAACTAGATTGGGAATGAGCAAACTCGGTAGAGGCTGGCAGAGCCGAAAACGATTGTCTGTGTATCTGCGTGCTGCGAGTGCTCTGCTGTTACCGTACATCGGGCCACTTCTTATCTTTTGGGGAGAAGATGAACGTGCTTCATATTGCGTAGCCAGCTGTTTTCTGATACTACCAGCGAACACTCAGACCATTATGGACAAGATGTTATCATGATAGGGTGGGCGTGTCTGACGAGAAGAACAAGCAGAAAACGAAGGCTGCTTTTTCGCGCCTGGCTCGTGTCCGGGTCATGTGTTAATGCCTCTGCTAATGAAGTAACGACGAGAGTGTCTCCCAACCACTGGATTCACAGAACCAGCAATGAGATTCGGCTTCTTTCTTTTTATTGAAAAATGGTAATCTAAAGTTTGCCAGTGTATAGAAACATCCCTTTCTACCACAGCAGTGGCAGCAAACAGATATATGGAATGCTCGGAGGAAAACTAATAGGCGAATCTGAGTCGAGGCCGTTAAGCAAGCTTCCGTCAGATGAACATTTGGTTAGACCAAGAGCTGCCGATCTAGTCAAAGAGACACAGTTACAACATAGGGATTATTCGCGGTGGCGCTTTGTCCTAGTAACTAACCACTGTGCGCGATGGTGGCCTTACCGGCAGCTCTGGTGGCATCTTCGCCTGTCGCCACGATGAGCAGGCTGTAAGCGAACATAGCGAAAACAAAGATGAGGGGAAGAAAAAACGGGTAAAGTAGGAAATGAGTATAGGTTCTAAGGGTCTTTTGTGTGAGAGATCAGGAAAGTTCATGAACTCAGTGGAAGGAGCGGACAATGCAATATCGAGTCGCTATTAATGCACCTCGGTCCAATTGGTCATTCTTTTAGAAAACGCGCGCGAGTAAGATAGCTGAAGAGCAAGGGCTTTTGTTAAAGGTAACGTTTAAGAATACGCGGAAATACGATAAAAAGAATCAGAGACGCTTGCAATTGTAGTAGTAATAGAACAGGCGTCAGAAGTACGTAATCGTAGATTTAACGAACAGTTTATATGAAAAGAAAAGCAGATTCCTGCTCCGAAAAGGGACGCTATGCGCGAATATCAGGACAGCTACAGGATAGTCGAACGTCAATAGGACAGACGGAACCTTCAAGGAATGAAGCTTGTGAGGTAGGTGAGGGGATAAACGGTGCGTGAACAACATATGTTGCTGACAAATAGCTTACGCATTGGTCGGGTTAATAGAAAGCGTTCGTTTCGGGAAAGGGTGCTCATTGCGAAACAATTTGTCACATTTGAAGGACGAATAAATATCGAAGGAATCAATCAATCTTTTGGTACCTTAATTTATCGTAACAAGGACATGAGCAAGGACAATGTTCACATAGTTGCATATACGTATGATAAGCGTGGCTAACGTTAATTCTTCGCATGATGCTCATTATTACGTTTATATATTCGCCATATTTAAGCACACATACAATCATATGCATGGAGGAGCTGGCAACAGCCTTAATAACAACCACACTGTTTCATCTGAACCTTATAACACGAGAACGCGATCAGTGTATGGAACGAAAGAGCCCCGCATAACTACTCTATATAATACATGATATGTCTGCGAATTACTACAATACAAAATACATATAAGGATGGATTAAATGGTGTACTTACTATGGCGTCGATTGTGTTGTCGTAGCGACACTGCTCCTTCTCGATTCCGCTTCGAAATTGGACGTCGCTGCGACACGCGAATCATCATGCAGAACACGGACGGAAGCGACGATGGAATGTAGACGTGCCCGGGACGCGTGCCCATGTAGGAGGGGTTACATGAAATGCAATTGAACACGAAGGCACAGATGAAGCGGTTTTTAATGATGGCCAGGCGTTGCAAATACAACAGGTCCGGCAGTGTTCAGAGCAGATGGCTCAGTAAAGTCGATACGGCTTCGCTAACATGAATGGCCTATAGCTTACTCCCCACAGCTACAGAGACAGACGCGCTATGTCAGGATGTCAGCTATCTGCAGCTTTCAAATGGTCATTCGTTCATGGCATCACGTATTACATCCCATAGGTGTTTTCGTAATGTCATGAAAAGGTTGGCTGTCTGGTCGAGCTCCAGTTGATACTGTGCTTACAGCTACGCCTTGTGACATGCCTCAATACACTTAAGTGCCCTCGGCAGAGCGATTAGTTTAGCCGACGCTAAAAACTTTTTTCGAAATAGGCACCGATGTGAGAGAGCAAGTGTGGGCCTTAAAAATTATCACTTTACAGACTCACACTTCTGTATGTAGACTCTTATGCTGGCGGCTACAACACTGGCGCTAGGCAAACTCAGCAACAAAAGTGGAAACCACTTCCACGCACGGAGCTGTGAGCGCGACAGTTAACGCTACTCGATGGGCTTCATGGGGTTGCCACTGAGAGAAAGGGAGCGACCAAGAGAGACAAAATGAAAAATACGGAGAGTTTGAAGAGAGGAATGAAGAGGGGTAAAACAGCTGAAACGGCACGAAAACTACAACAGTAGCGCCTAGTAAACTGAACACATGTGTACCATATATTCATTCATATTCCTGCTCTCTTGTAAGGGTTGCAAACCCTGTTAGACCAAAAGGCGAAATCTATCCCTCGACAAACCTCAAAGGCATGGGGCTCGCAAACAACTAAGCTCGTTATCAAGAGACCACAAAATAGTCCATAGGGCCACTGCTGTGCCTAACAGGACTGGTTTGTATGAAATGCATACTTCAACCTGCTCGTCTCTCTGGAAGGAGGTGAAGGACCCCCGAAGTATAGCACTTTTCTTGGTCAGACATGAAAAAAAGCACAGCGCTCATGCTACGTATCTAGCATAGAGCATGAGAAAGTCTCTTATACATCTCAAACTCTTGTTTTTTTTCGTTTTGCCTTTGCGAGCAGCTAAGCTATGGAAGCTGTGCCGTTTCTCTTGGCTACCTAGTTTCTCTTGCGTTCTCTTTGCTTTTGTAACCGCGCGCGGTTAAGACAACGGCGAAGAAGAGCGTGAAAAGCGGTGACAGCCTGCCTACGGGTTGAGTTGCTCTAGCAGAAAGGACGGTGCCGATGACTGGATGGAGTGACGGAACGTCTTTTAGTGTATCTAGTGCTCGCCTGACAAGATGTCCCTGCTGGGATGCATAGCGTAATGGTAGGCGCTGTCTATGTCCCCACAGAGTAGCACTCTACCTTTTCCTTTAAGCTGGCTTCCAAAGGGTGCGACTGTTATTGCTGTTTTGTAACGGTGGTGGCGTAAAACTGATACTGGCCTTGTTGGCGTGAACCCGTTGCTATTATTATTTTCAGCATTACACATACACCGAATACGTAGTAGTGCTTCGATGTGTCAGTGTGTGCATATATGGGTAGCCGTACGTCAACTGACGCTGCGACGTGAAGACGAACGCTTTACGGGAGAAGCGTACACATACGTTTCTCCCGTGAAGACGCAAGGAGATGTGGGGTAAAACGGGAACGAAAAGAAGAAATAGCATACCCGAATGGATGCCAAATGGTGCCAGTAGCAGGTGAGGTCATGGTGGATTGGCTGAAAGTTAGTGTTTCAGCGAGAACGTCAAGCACGTACACGTACGGTTAACGTACAGTAATGGCGAAAGAACAAAAAAAAAGAAGGAAATCAGTGACAGAGCTTAGAGAGGCGAACGGACGAACAAGAGTGCGGGCGTCAGCGGCAGAAGCCAATGCGGTGTTAACGACCGTTGAGACAAAGGTGAACGACTCGAATTTCCTCCTGGCCTTGCTGCCTGTCTTTCCCCTTGTGGCCTCGACTTAACCTCGTCACACCCTACTCCAGCCCCGAGGCAGCAACCGCCAGATGGTTCGTATGATGCAATCATAGCTGTAGTTCACTAGCGACAGTGACGACGGCGGTCAACGCGTAGGGTTTTATATAAAGCGATCGTGTTAGCTGAACTGCGCAGACATATAATGGCCAACATCGTACGGGCGTTAAAACTCCGTCAGAAAATACAACCTTGATACCTGTGTATTTTCAATACAAGCGAAGTCCAAGTGGAGCGAAGAAAGCTAGGGTACGCCATTTATCAATAATCAATACAGTGAAAAATGGTAAAAGGCTCTTCAGCAGTGATCAGGGACAATGTTTCTGCTACGTATGTGGCCTTTTAGGTTTGATCCTTCAAAGAGCACAGGGCAAGAGTTAGTTTTTTCTATATGTGTAGGCTCAATATGAAATAAATTATATAAAATTATTCCAACTCTTAAAATGCTGTTGTTAAAACAATTTCAAATTCGAAGTTTTATTGAACTATAAAAGGAGGTCACACGCAAACCTTGCTCTAAGATTAACAATTGTATGATATTAAAATAAACGAGCACGTTTTGGCTGCTCGGTGTAGTTGGCTGCCAAAAGTTAATTTATTCTGAGTGAATCTTTTGTTCCAGACGTGTATTTTCTCGATGCAATTAACTTTTCTCAGTAGAACTAGACAATCTGTAGCTAACAAAACGAGATGACCGTTCGCAGGTCTGGCGGCCTGCTCTGATTAATGCATCTGGAACAGGGACAAAATCCTGCATTAGAAATCGAGCTTCCACGAAGCTTTGGAGCTACTCCCCTCCCCCCCCCCTGAATTGGTCGTGCCGATTAACAGTACGACCTTCTATCTCGCTCAGAATGGCTTCGTCAAATCAGAAGATTAATTTTATCCCCGCACCTAAAAGACATTTGCGGAAGGGCTTGCCGCATTTAGCAGAGAAATGCTGCTAGCTCCTTGTAAAATAGGACGATTTGCTATCTGTTTAATCGCGTTGGAAATCTATTTTGGGTTAAATCGGGCAGTTCAAATGCGGCCAAAAATGCGACAATTTGGAGCATCTTTTACGTGAAACAGCTACGGTCTGGGATCGTAGCGTCTGCTTATTGATTATGAGCGGTTTCTATAATAAATAAAATACGCGTTCGGCGAAGTGAAACAAACATTGGCCATTTTGAAATAGTCTGCTAAGGATGTTCGTGTTGCGAAATACACAGCATTTAAAAATGATTCCGAAGGTAACCCTAGTAACCTTTTGCGAAGGCCTTCCAAGCAGTTACTTCAGAAGAAAGGCCCAACATGAAAAATAAAGTTGATTACCGAAATCCCATATATCGAGTAGAGAGAAAATTTATTGGCGGCTCAAAAAAATCGTTCCACAAAATACCGATGAAGCCTATGTTCAACCCAACGATATTAACGAAAAAATCAATATGCATGTTTGCTTGATACATGTATACAGAATGCAATACGTGCTTTATTCCTACGACTGTATCTAAATAGAAACAAACAGGTCCGTCCATTACATTTCTTACACGTGCTAGAGGCGTCATTCTTGACGCTCACGCTTATTCAATATAGCCACCTATCACTGTGACAATAGCTTTAACTTGGAATCTAAAGCACGCGCTAGTCATTTTCAAAATAATTTTTTTTTCTAATCCGCAAATAGATCTTTAATAATAGCCGTGTGGCAGACAATACTGGTTTATATAAAACGTAACTTAGATTCTCCACATACAGTAGATTCTAATAAAATTACTGGGCTAATATCAACCCAAAAGTTGCTAAATGCGAGGGTTCAAAACCCCCAAGAAACTTAAAAGGTACTAATGGTCTTAAAAAAAATCGACTCAGTCGAAGATTAATGTTTTCCTTATCATAACGCTAGTATCAAAGCATTTGATATGATTAATTCTTCATTTAAAACCTATGGAAGATCTATCGTGTTTACGGAAATCCTTTTCGGATGTTTCAAAAGCTCGCAATAATATACACTTTATCAGACATCTAGTAAGCGTAGATCTTGTTATATGTATATCTATTATCGTTACGGGTCTTCACCCACCGTCAGCTCCATCAGGATTGTCTAACCGCTGCATCTGGTAGCGACGGCTGGGCACTCGTGTAAACGTGGGCTGGGGCCGACTCACGTCCCGGCTTTCTCTCGGAGTCAGTGTAGGTCCACCAGCAGACACCTTGCTGCTCCGTGAGCTGCCGCGTAGCGAGTTACGTAACTTCGACCCAAACCCGAAAAGTTTGCTTGTAGCAGCAGACGCGTCTGGATTCGATTGCGCCAATCTGTAAAAGGGATGTCATACAGAATAAATTAGGTGATACCAAATTGTCTTTAGGGATCAAAACTATGAATTAAAAATTAGTAATTATGTATAATGATTCATGATTCAGTTAAGATCTTACCAAACCGTAGTAACTTACGTAATGTACGCAATTGATGGTGTATGTACGTACAAGGTGGCACAAAGTGACGAAGTCAATTGTTTATGTAACATACCACAATATCTAAAAAATTATATCCGTCTAGAGTCATCCATTCGAGCTTCCACAGGCTCGCCGTTCTATTGCAAACGCGGATGTACAATGCACTTGGATACGCGACGGGAGGTTAAGTATACTGCCCCAAACAGACTAAATTGTGCATTAACCCAAGATCTCCTTTGCCATCTACACACACAGACAGACGCAAACGTGCATCCCATCGAACGTCGCCAGGGAGAACCTGCCGGCTATGGTGTGTCTCTGCTCATAAATATCAGCAAAAGGTCTGCTGACATACCCGTGTTTCCGCAGCGTAACACTTCTGTAGTACTAGAGCAACTTGTGAATCGTCGGCCGCTACATGTGTCAGAGTACAATGTATGAAATCTCGCTTACTGTGTACGGTGGAATCCGCTGTTATTTTTCGGTTAACGTTGCAGACATATAGATTTCCCGCTAGTATGTGACCCAGTCAGACATTTTGTGCTTACGTAGGGGAGCTGTCCAGTAGGCCATCTATGGATTTCCCTGCCAGTGCTTGCCACTATTGGCACCCAAGGGCCGAACAAGAATCAGCAGGTACCGGTAGGCCGATAGCCGCCGAAAGCGAGCGTTTTGCCCAGCTGTAAAAAGCCGCACCCGGGAAAAGCTGGGAGGTTCCTTGTACAGCGGGGCTTGCTAACATCGCTTACGGAGAGGGATACGAGTAGCGCTATTCAACGAGATTACACACTAAAGCTGCTAGTGGTTTGAATGACGCCCCTCTTCACACCTCTGTAAGCCGGTTTTCAGGGATCGATTTGAGATCTCAATATTTCAATTCAAATTATGAGGGTTGCTGTGGCAGCTCCTATTTCTTTCACTGTTGAAATTACATAGAGCTGCATTTTCTATGGGTGTGTAGTCCATGACGTATGTACCTTACGTGTATATAAGGATGTAGCTATGTGTCGTGTGTGCATCTGTGGATATTGACAGTACGGCGTGCACCCGATCTTTAAAAGCCTACAAGCGCGAACGTGTTTCGGAGATCCCGGGTTCATGTTCTTCTGCGGGTTCATAGTGAACCTATTTGACAAGGACGTAGATTTAGGTCTCGCCCGGTCTGTGCATACAGTGCAAAGCACACGCGCTAGGATTTTAGTCGGGTTTTGTTGAAAATACTGCTCATACTTTCTGTATTGATGCCAGGTTGCATACTAAGCAGTGATCAGCATAGTACGCCGCATCGTTATTATATGCGCAATTACGTGGCCAGTACAACTCAACAGTTCACCAAAATGATCCAGCAGAATACCATTAGTGGCTAAACCCAACAGCGATGTATTGCTGTATCACCCTGCTATCGTTACGTACCGGCGAAAGCTGTCTGCGCAGAACACTACACTTCATTGTTCAGAGTCTGCTTACATATCTCATCTTCTTTAGATAGTGTGAAAAAGATAAAGAAGAAAAGAGAAAAAGGGTGTTTTTCAGTCGTGTCTGCTGCCAGCTGCGGCTATAGTTGCAGTAATACAGCTCTGGGTGGCTGCTTTCGGCCCCTCTATTCCAAACGAATTCAACCTCTGCTGCGAAGCGGTAATCGCTACGCAGAAACCCAACCTTCAAGCGTCTCCTAGCGCTCGCGGCGGGTGTATACCCACTCATATTCGTACTACAATTGACTATGCCTAAAACCATGGCCCTTTCTGCCATTTTAGCATTCCTATTGAGTTCTTATTCCACGCTGCATCCCATCTTCAGCTCCTCCAGTTCCTTTATAAGCGACATCACACCTGCACCATAAAGTACATACCTGAAAAAGGAGTGATGATCAACGCAGCATTTCCACAGATGCTTGCAGGCCGCTTTGTTCGGAAGCTCGAAACCGTACGTATTTTCCTCGCTCTGAAATGCCCGTCACAGTCACGTAACCAGATATACATGCACAAACGAAAACGCCAGGTGAGAAAGAGGGCGTGGGACAGACGCGTAAAGTAAAAATATGTGAGTATAGCCGGTCATCACCATCAGCGACAATAATGAGATATGGGAGAACGGCAAAGAGGATGGCCCCTGTCGCCGAGTGAAGGAGACTAGACCTTGAGCTAGCTGAGATTCTCTGAGGCCCATACACGTTTTGAGGCCGAAGCGCCTAAAGAACGAAAAACTCATAACGAGAAACCAAAGTGCTTCTACCTATTCACTGCTATTTGTGCTCATAGTACTCCTCATTATGCAACGAGTTAGCAGAGTGAATAACATTGCGGGCAACGTTTCGGTGGCTCGGGGTAACGTAGTCGCCGCTTGTCAAACTCGAGTGCGTTGGCTGGTCGACTGCAAAAGTTGGCGGCCGGTAAACTACTACGCACGAACCTCAACATCAGCTAGCTTTCTTCTTCATCTGAGCTCGCTAACCTGTCTCCTCTTCCACCCGCACTCCGATTGGTGACTGTGCACCTGGTAGCAAACTGTGGGGGGTGACAATGGCAAGCAGGGTTGAACTTGCAGCTTCGTGGCAGGTTCTGTGCCTTACGACAAACAGGCTTGTACGAAGAGGTGCTTATACAGGAAACGAGAGTTTCCCTGTATCAGACCAGCGTAGCGGCGCACGTTGTACTTGAAGGCAGCAACTTTAGAAGGCGCCAAGATCGCGTTGGATCATGTTGGAATAACGTCGGCATAGAGTCATGGTAGTGGTGGATTTTATTTGACAGCTATTACACTCTCGCGCCTACGATGTTGGAGGGGCCGCATAAGAATACATGATTTCGAATGCGGGAAAGGCTTCAACTAGCTACAGCCATGGACGAGGAAATGTTTATCACTTCATCCTACAGAAAAAAAAAAAGCTATTCTGATATACGTAGTCAAATCGAAAACAGAGTATTAGCTTATATATGACTAAGAAGACAAGTAATTATTTGATATGAAATGCTACAAATGAACAATTAGAGTATGCTTACACTTTTGTCCTTCACCTGCAGCATGAAAAAACACCCCTTGTAGTATACTTTGCCGATTCGCGGCCAGAAATAGTTTCCAACCTTGGTTTTGTTCTTGAGAACTACAATGCCAGCTGGAGTCAGGCCAATATAGTACTCAACGTGGTCTTCCCCCAGCACAGGGTGTAGATCTACGCCGTACATGTCCAGCCATTTAACACGATCAAGGAAATTGAGCTCTGCTTGCGCTGGAACTTGACCTCTGAAATAGGAAAAAGATGCAAAATTGATACCACTATCTTACAACTTATAATTTCACTGACTTTGTGCAGATCGCTCTTAATAAAGATATCTCAGTTCAGAAACAAATATCAAATTGGACCTAAAAAAATTTTTCTTAGGTAAAAAAACTGAAAAGATTTCAAACAGCGTCACTCTACTGCCAAGTTCAAAAACTGACCACTTTAATGATTCTCATGTGTGCTCGGGGAACTTAGCAGGGTAAGTTTATAACAAAGAATGTTCGATATCATAGCTTCGCCTACCAGCTACCCTTAATTATTTCAAAACGGAATAAATATTGTCTCATTCACCTGGCTTTTGCGATCTTTACGAATCGATAGAAAAGCGGAATCGATCTCTCGCGATGTTTAGGATACATAAAACAGTTTTGGTGTGAAAATAAATACGATACTAACAAAAGACTTCTCACTTAAAAGTAATCGTTTCTGCTTATCCTGTGAGGTACTATTTTGAGAGCCACTATTTCTCAAAGTAATCATTCGTCGACTTCTATAGGTTGGAGCGGCTGGCGGCAGTTAGCAGGTAGCTCAATGGGGAAAGTGGGTCGACTGCTCTCCCTCAATCAATCGTACATTAGTCTGCGTAACAGCCGAAACGACAGCGATATAGAAGTAGTGCAAGCAGAGCACGAAAAACAGAAGCAACTCAACAGTAGACGACGCCGGCGCTGATTCGCGCACCTAAACGTGAGTAGGGTGCAGTTTAGACCTGTGCACAACAAAGACAGGCTCATGTAGAAACAGAATAAGGAGAACATAGTCGCGAGTGAGCCCTTAGACCTCGCGCCATTATGTGAAAGGCGTTAAAACCCCCTGTACTTTCCCTCTCCGAAATACAGGCAGCACTGGGGACTCAGTACTATAGATGAATCTCCTTCGACAGAAGCCTGCACTAGAGGTCAGCAAGGTCCGGATTTGGTCCAAGTCGGGGCACCGCTCAATCGTCCAGCAAAAAGAAAGTTTCAGCTACAAAAGGAGACGGGAAAGTAACAAGAAGTAAAGGGAATGAGTGCACCGCTATTTGAAGTCTGCGTTGGGGATATCAAGCACTGTGGAAATGGCAGAGTGATGTTAGTAACCAGGTGCTACAGCTGGCCCATCAATGAGCAGTACAATGGTTGCTTCCCCTAGCTTACAGTCGCTCGAGGGTATCGAAAAAAAAAAACGGGCGAAGATCTCCATCTCACAATTTAGTCGAGCAAACTGAGCCCCATCATAGAAAAGGAGACCGCTGGTTGGACCCTCCGGGGGTTGCCTTTCCGGTTAAGCTGTTTGGTACAACTGGCGGCCCAGTGAAGATGACAAGCAGGTTATTTATTACGCAAAAACATTTACACTACCATTTTACGAGATAACACAACCTTGAAAAGCTGACAAAAATCACCGGCGAACAAGAGTGACGCAAAACAGATAAACCCTTACAGTTTGCAACCTAGGCAAAAAAAATTGGCTTACAAATAAAGGTCCAATTTGAATTGTTCCGCGCAAGCAAACATAGATTAACAACGAAAAGGTTGCGAGCAAGGTCAGAACGACCCAACTTTCTGACGAATACGATAGTTCTTATTATTTTGAATATATATTAACTAGCTTTGTCGACAGACCATAATATATTATAACTACTTACATGAGAGTTTTGTGAAGCTGAACCACTTTCTCCTCAAGGGCTTCGGTTTGGTCGGGAACGAATCGAAATTCTGAGATGTAGCCTGAATTGTGTCGTCTCGGATCGAAGTCACCTAACTCAGCTTTAGGCAGAAAGATTATGAATAAGCTCAAAGTAAACTTCATTCAGGTTTATTCCAAGTGTAAAAATCAATGTTTGCAGTATCTTGGTTTCCTTATTCTGTGAACATATTTGCTGCCGACGAAATAATTCTAAGCAATGAAATTCAGAACGAACCATCTTGATGTAGTGACGCAATTTAACCGATCGCCCCAGCCTTGTGTATATCGTACCACCCGAAGCAATAACACAGGGGCAAAATAAACGGTAGTGATTTAAGGGGCGAAATTATTCGAACTCGGCGGCAGTAAGATGTCGAAAGGAAAAGATGGCTGCAGATTTTGATTAAACCATTAAGAAGTCGATATCACTACCGAAATACTCGGGGCTGTACCTGCGCTGCCCTGTAACAGATTGTATGGCAATGGAGACCTCACTGCTTCTATCTGCACACATTTATACTGCGACAGCGAGGCGCCCCCACTATTAAAAGGAGCAAATTGGTCTGTTGCATGGTAGGTACAGTCGCTAAAATCCCTATATCCCCTTTCCTGCAGTTATTCTTCTTTTGCACCAAATATCGATTGGCGGTAGTGGCTTCAAACGATATAGGATCGAGCGCCACTCCACAGGAAGGTCGCTCCAAAATGCAGGAAGTGCTCATAGCGTCGATTGAGAATGGCCGAACAAAACCTGCATAGATGCCCATTGCCCACTGGCTTAGGGCAAAAACGATTTGGAAAAAGGTAGTGAAGTTTTTCGAATTTAAAACCGATATGAATATTTCTTGGAATAGCCATCGCCTTGATGTCCTTCTAAGGCCACTGTAATGATTTTCGAGTTCTTTGCATACGTGACATATTTATGTTACAGAGGAGGCTACTAATGATAAACGTTGTGAAATTGGTTTTTTTTTTTCAGCGCATGAATTTTTATTGTTTTTTAAATTTTGCTTCGTTGTGTGCAGCCGCCCGAAACAGTTTGAAAAAACCGCCTTTGCGCGTACATTCGACGGACACACTCAATTCTGTACTTTCTCTGATAGGCTTCTCTGCGTAAATAAAATGTCTAGGTTCTTTTGTTAATTAAGTACTGTATCATTATAACCTGGCGGAACTAGAATTGAGATTATGCGCGTATGAGAAGTTCCATATCTTTGTTATACATTATCGAGTGTGTAACGATATGTGATAACACAAAATTTCATAATTATCTCTGTAACTAAAACAACTTTAACATTCTTACTTACACTGGACGGCGAACGCGAAAAGCTGAGCTGCTAGGTCATAAGTTAAGGGAACTCTACCGTGCAGTATGTCGCGCTTCACTTGTAGGAAAAACTGATACCTGAAATAATGTACAATTATTTGTTAAATTTCTCAGAACGAGCTCATCTATTCGCGAGAGCATGTACTAATCCATAGCATCCGTACATATCTCCAACAACGATTTAAGGCCACTAACTTTTGTCGCAACTTAGAAGGTAAGGGTACAAAACTATGTATTAATTAGGATAAGAAACATAATAGTAAACTAAAAGGTCCAACTAGGTGATATTGATACGCCAAAACTAGAAATGCAAAACGAAGCAGCTCCAAGGAATTCTATACATATAAAAAAAAAAAAAAAAAAAACACAATGTGAAATTGTACCTCATTTGTAACGGTGATGCGACATATTTGTCACGAGAAGCTCTTGACGCTACTATAAAATTGCTATATTGTACTGTTAGAAGTACAACAGTCTTTCTAACAAACTTCTTTTATACTTCTCAAATAATTCTTATTTGGGAATAAAAAACATTCGCTAGTCATTTCCGATTCTGAACAGCCTCAACTTAGGGGTTATTCTCTCCTTTAACAGCTTTGCCTTAGAAAGAAACGACCGCTAACAATAAAACTACCGTAGTTTTAGTAAGGCCACATCACCGAAAGGGAATGAGTCGCCTTTTGCCTCACTGTTATCCAGGCATCTGTTAAAGGCATCCCTTACTGGCTGGATGAAAGCCATCTAAACGTTGCTCCTGAAAGACAGGGAATATCCTTTCCACCCATCCGAAGACCGCAGAAGACAGAGGGCAATTGCACTGATTAGTAGAAATCTACTTCGTTGTTATTGCGCACTCTTTGACCGGTCAAGCCAGGGCGGGGTTTGACCAGTAGCAGCAGCAGCAGCAGGAGCAGCAGCAGCAAAATGAGCAAATTCTCCACGAGCAATAGGACGGTTGATTAAAGCCCAAATTGGGTCGCTGGTGGGGCACGTCGGTCGCCCAGCACAATGACCCTCGAAGCATCCAGATGCTTTGACGTCCAACGGTAGGCCAACCGCTATCGCTAGAACCCAGGATGTGGCCGCCAGATTAGCTCGGTCGAGATTGTTGAACTAAATGACCATTCCTTTTTTCTTATACTATTATATTTAGTAAAATATTAATGATAGTAATAGTTGATTTTCTGCGAAGGATTAAATATATTGAATTGACCACAATAAATTGCAATACGAATAAAGTAAGGCTTTCGATTATATCTGCTGATTTAGACTCTTAATTTAGACAATGAGTCTTACAGATACCTCGCAGACTTTTCTATTCATCTAGCTTTCATTGCTGATACACCCTTTGCCTTAATGTGCAGATATGTTTACACGAACTAACCCGCCTATATACTATAGGATCACTAATAGAACAGCTTAAAACTCCACTCTCTAATTTCTCCACATTAACATTGACGGTATGGCGAAAATTAGCCTATAAAGTCTTTTCCAAATATAAAACCTAAGGACAGGCTTTAGCAGCAGCTCGTCGGCCGATCATGGCTGCAGTCGCTGTTATAGCCAAGCGACCCCAAAAATTCCTTGCAATGAACAATGAAGGTTTCACGGCTGGATCGTCAAAAGCTGGTAGACTTCTTTAGCCTGTCTCTACTGCAACTACGGAAACGCTCATTCATTTTTTATTGTCCAAGAACAATTCTCTATCAAACGTCTTCTCCGGTCTATGGCACCCTCTTAGCGTTTAATTCCGAGGCCGCTTAGCGCGGGTCAGCTTACCCAGCGACCACTACTGCCGAATGGAAGCGCGATATTAAAAACAGTATCATTACGTGACACACGACATCACTGTCGCGCCCGTCAGGCTCACCATGATATCGACGACACTGACGATAATGACTACAACAGCAGATTCTAATAGGAGAAGAAAGAGCAGCACTTGCGCTTTATGTGCTCATCTTAATGTCCATACGTTTATATCTGTGTGTAAATGTTAGACCCAGATCTTAATTCTTCCGTTAGTTTCTCGCGTGTATTCAGGAAAGGGCAGTGTCTCCGTTTAACAGTAAGCCACTGCTGCTGCTGATAAACAGCGCGGCGATTTACGTCATGCCGATTCGTGATTAGCAAAATGTGCTATACTATACTGTTATATATGTACCGGCCTTTTGCCAGCTTTCTATGTAAGGCAAAAATATGAGTCAAGGTAAAAAAAAAAAAAAAAAAAAAGGAGAAAATGGGTAATCGCCGGATGCTAACGCTCCACCGACGACGACGAGTCCCATGATCTACTTCTATATTATACGGCCAACAGCTAAGTACGACTGTTGGTATTAGTGCAATAAAATGGAAATGTTGCCATTACTGCCGATGATCATGCTGGCAGTGATAATAATGATAGTATTGCAATTGCGTCCCAACCCTTATAAAGCTATCCATCTAAATTTTATAACACTGATTAAAGAAATTATATGTAACTGCAGCGGTTGTCGTAATGGATGGCAATAGCGGAGGCGGAAACTGGGGTGGCTGTTACATACAGCAAGAAGCCAAGATGGAAAAGGATAATAACAGGTCAAGCCCGTGTTGCCATACATAGAAGGATCATATCACATTTTGGAGGGGTAGAAAATACAACAATAGTTACGTGGGGTAAACAGAGACAAGCGTACGGCTACCAAAGGAAATACAGAAAACAGATCGAAAATAATATAACAGCTAATTATATTTCCTTGCAGTTTGGGAATTTTTCATGAGGATTGTAATTTTCTGACGGAATTTTAGAACGTGGACAAATGATAGGTAAACAATAAAACCGGATATCGAAAAAATCGTGTGCGAATCATCAAATGATCGAACTTATTGGTTGCCTACAGTCGTTTAGTATGCCCCCGGCCAATGGAACTGCATCTATTTGCCGCCAGAAAAGGGTCCTTAATTTCCGTGGATGTTTTCTGTACATTATCAACACGCGATCATATTCAGCAATATAAATCCCATTTGCACACACAGACATTCAGAGGATACTTCAATGCACCATAGGTGCGCAAGAAAACGTCAAAACCTGAAATAACCTAGAGGTATACGATCGCAGATCGGCGCCCTTATTCAAGGTTCTACACTATCGAAGACCAAGTTACTACTGGCGATCGAGTTCGTGTTCGATCGAACAAAGGGTGATTTTACACAAAAGATGCACACAATGTGTTCTATAAGCCTGCTGCTGCTGTTCGTTCGGCCGATGGGGTCCGTGCCGCTGTCATCCACAGCGGTTTCCTAGGTGTACTTTTGTTGTGACGCATAATAGTACGCCTACGCGGAAGAGAGTCGCTGGTGATGGGACGTACCTATGTATTCAAGCCTCTACACACTCAAATATCTCTGGTAGACGCACCAGAGACGGGGTGGGGGGAGGGGGGGGGGTATAGGAGAGAACACAAATATTCCCGGCTCCTCCCTTTCCGAGCCACTGCTCACTTCTTTTGCCCTATACCACTACTGTGTATTTCCTATGCTAGCCCGATGGAAAGAGGTACGTCAACGGACGTACGAATGAAGCAGAAACCTAAAGCCGACCACCTTTCTCTGGCTTTCTCTGTTAAACGGTGACAGGCGTCGCGCTGCCCACGAACAGAGCCCCTACAGAAGAGTAAAGAGTGGAGACTGGCGTATTGGATCGGAACGCTGGAATCTCATTGCATATTCTTCGCATTGTCTACCAGCCGTGTGCTCACACATCTCACCAGGACTCAACTAGAGTTTGCCGTTCAACGGACCCAGGCCTGAGCAACCGTTGAACGCTGAGCCACGAGGACCCTTCGCCTTTTATCGCCAAGAAAAGGGCCTCGCTAGAACGGCGGTGTATATCAGCATTCCAGACTCCTCTCCGTCGCTGCTTTGCTCTGTTTCCCGTTTCATGCTCTTTCACTCCAGCTGTTGGCTGTCTACATCTGCTCCTGATCCCTGGTTAGACTATAACCAAACTACCCAAACCCAGAATTCTTTTTCCTATCCACAACACCTATTAGCCATATGCAGCATCTCAGTCAACCACACACTTCTCTTTCAAGTCTTCCTTTTCGCCGTTTTCATTTAAGTCGCCCTACGGCGCTTTTCTGTTGGTACAGGCTGGATCCATTCGCAGGCCGTGCTTTACTCCGCAGTCCTATTTATATAAGGAGAAGGAAAGGTGTTTCCGGATCTAGATCTGAAGCTAGGTCATTCTTCGTTTACTGCGAACGCAGAAGTCATCATGGTGGCTTACTATCTAGAGCATTATTATACTATTGTATGCTCATTGCACAGTCATCGTAACAATAACTTGCAATAAGGTAGCGATAAAGCTTTTGTTGCCATGCCTAGTGTAACTTCAAAACAAGCAGCTCAGCACTAACCGTTCACCCGACAGAATGAGGATGATGTGCTTTGGTAGCTGGCAGCAGGGTCGAGACCATGATTTTGGACGCGATGGCAGCAGCAAAACAGAATGATGGACGCTGAACGCTAGAAGTTGGCTGCCGAACGAAATCAGCTGCGGAGGTCGACGAGCAGCAAAAACTCAACCAAAAGCGAAAAAAGGTTGAAGAGATAAAACAAGAGAGACGCGAGTGCGGATAAAAGAGCGCAAGCAAGCGACACAGATAGGATATAGCAGGCCCAGACGAGTGCTACGTGGAGTAGTGAATGAAATTGCCGTCTGTTGGCTCTGCACTATCCAGGAGAACAACATGGAGGGATGGAAAGAAGGTGGCCTGAACAGGAACTCATTGAGTGTTCTCTAGCTGTCCAGGGCCATTCGTGCTTTCTTGCTTATCATATCACAGAGTGCTGATAGTAACATCGAGGATTAGCTGAGCTTCCAACTAGACCCCTTCTAGAGGCGGAACTGGACCCATTTCTTTCGTCCTCATTGCTGGTGTTGCTGAGTTTGCTCTCCGTTTTACCCCTGGCGCGCTTCTCGGTCGCGGATGCAAGGCATGAGTTGACGGTGTCTCTGGACGATGGAGACCTCCAAGCCATCGTGGGTTCTCATGCTATCTGGGGGTCTCCATGTTCAGCCAAGAATGACTCTTATAGTTGAAAATGAACGACCCAGTAAACGTCATCAAACGACACACAGTGCGCCTCACACCATTTTCTCCCCCCTTCCCCCTCAGAATGGCTTAAGCAGAAATGTTAAACCTCTGAGGACCCGATGTGTCGGAGTATTTGTGTGCGCAGGATCGAAATGGCGACAGTTCTAAAGCTTGGAAGGCCTAACAAGTATGAGACGGAGGCGGATATTACGCGCAGGCGAAATCACCAAGTCTTTTCCCTTTTCTTTGCAACAAACGACAGTCGGCCTAACTCGAAGCACGCAAGTGAAACCCATCTGATGTACACAGGAGTGACAAAACCGCAATAAAAAAATAGCTTTCTTTCGGCGTATGTGCCGGCACGAATGTCAATTTAGCCGACAAATGCAAATGAACACATATGAAAACGTTCACACCAGTCTACAACCATTATTAATAATATACCAGGTCATAAAGTAGTGTTTCGCCCTATATAGTGATGAACACAGCAAGAACAATGAGTGCGTAATAATGTAATTAAACAGAACTTCAACATAACGATATAGTTTTTTTTATAGGCACGAACCGTTGGCAACGGCATTATACGGATTTCCCACTAACACAGTGGGACTTTGCCTCCTAAACTCATACATACATACATACATGCAGAAAAGCGCAGTCCACCTTGGCTGAACGTGTTCGGATGCGCTGCTATCGTCTCGAAGCACTCACCACCTATGCTGGCGATCCCCGAAAGTAACCCCATAGCCAAAACACATGTTTTGGGTACTGCTTTTCGCCCGCCACCACTACCGTCTCAGGTCTCTCGAGCCCAGATCCGAGACTCCGGCCGAATGCCAGTTGCCCCGCTCGGCTAGTGCTTTTGGCTATAAAAGGTTTATAGACATGTCCCTACTATCATGCTAGGAGGCTTGCAACGTTCTCCTCGCCAGCGCTAGCAAAGCAGTGGCTGAGTGCAACGAGAGTGTAATGAGATGGTTGCCGAATTAAGATCTCCAACCTCGTTAATACCCATAGTGACTGGCTAAATGTAACGAGTGGGCAAGCTTCATGCCGAACCCCGCTGAACTCCATTCGGGCGGTCTCGGTCCACCAGGCCAATGTTCCACCTGGCAGGATCCGCCGCTACTGCTATATAGCCAAAATAGCTCCTAGAAGCAGCGCCACGATGCTTGGAAAAGCACGCGATTCGCAAGCGTCAAGCGGATTTGTGGAGTTTGAACGTCCGGGGGAGACAGTGAACAGAGGATATATTCTTTTGCCGCCTTTTTGAGGGGGAAGTCCCGCTCTTCTGCGCAGTGTTGAGACCACCTTGACTCCTTCAAGGCAGATTGGCAGGGAAATCCTTCCCAATTAGAGGCAAACGCGGCCGAATAGGGTCAAGTTGAATCGACTCAGCCACGCTGTCCGCTGCTCCCCCTCTCCCCTCTCTCTCTCTCTCTCTCTCTCTCTCTCTCTCCACCCTCGTAACTACCTCGCAGACCAACGTAGACTAGCGGCACAGCGCTGTGGTCTTACAATCCTAAGGGACTGAATGCTATTCATATGAGGCTGGTGAGACCGGGAAAGACGGAAGAAACTTGCAGGGCCGAGTTCAGATGTCGGAAAAAGGAGGCGCGAGAGGGGTGATTTTGGGACGAGGAACGTGGAAGGGGGTGGGAGTCTTAATAGATTCGAATGAGATGCCACCGTGTAACTGCTATGTGCTGTCCGCAGTGTTATACGCCAGAAAAGTTATATGAGTTCGACGAGGTGGTCGAGAAAGCAGAGAGGGTCGAACTTAATATGTATAGCAGCGCGCTGCTTGAGTTTTAGTGAGACTTACTATCTTTTTCTCTCGGGATCTCTATATGCCTGTCGCCTTACTATAACCTCGGGTGCATAGGGGCTGTTGATCTTTCCGTGGAAACTGCACGTGTTACCTATTTTTTTTTTTTTTTTTTTTTATCAAGTTATTCTTCATTCTCTAGCCTTTGAATTATGAGAGTATGAATAATCTTCTTGACTAATGCGAAAAACAAGATGTTTTGTTGTATTTTTGCTGATTATTATTTTTGTGTGTGACGCTTTTTAACGTGGCAAATACGAGGAGCCGATTTTTCTCAGTTATCGTCTTAGAGCGTCCGGTGCTTGAATTAACGTTCAGCATATATGGTACAGATTTCTAACTAAACGGGTAACCTGAATGTAATAAATAATTCGAACTGGATATTTTTATTTTTACCAACATTAGTAACATTTTCGTTTTACGTTTGTAAATTCTATGTAGAAAGTCAAAGTAGTTATGTAGAAATCGAACCTGCATTGGCACCATTTTGCAATATCAGCACTTGCATAATTAATCAGTAGGCAATAGTTATTCCACTTACTTACCGCGTAATCTCTTCCAGAAGTTTACACGGATCTGCTGCATAGTACTTGACACCAAAGTAGAATGTATAGTTTTCCACTCCTGAAACAAAAAAAAAATTAGCATAGAAACATTTACATGAACGGGTCGACATAGCAGGTAGTCTAGTGGTATACGGGAAGCATTGCAATCCAGGAACATGCACACTTGGTCCGTTCATTCGGTTTGGCCACTTTTTGTTAAATTTACGCGCGAGAGCTTCTATAGATAACGTACGACACGGCGTGATTATAGTGTCACAACTACTCAGTTTATTCATCTGGGTAGTGATAGCAATACGAGTCGGTCAGACGTCCAGACCCACAATAACGGTGACGTGAAAAACGACAACAATGGCTGCTGTTGGATCCGTGAAATGCTTAGATTGTAATTACCAGCTGCGAAGTCCAGGAAAAGCTGCGCCGGTTGTGCTGTCTCTATGGCGATGCCCTTCTTATTTAAACGGAATGCCTCATTAAGTAGTGACACTTAATAGCGACAACGCTATGTGTCCCGGGTGAGTATGCGTGCGTGTGACTGTGGTTGTATATATCGGTGCCCTATCTCGTCCTCTGCTGGTTTGTCTGGCTCATAGCATGCTTCGAAGGGACGGCCAGGGGATGTAAGATGGAACACTACTTATATCCAAAGTTTCGCTGTCTTAACTTCTTGAACTCAGGCTGTCCCCATTGTGGCTATTGCCTCTATTTAGAAGCTAGAAACGACGCTGACAGGAAAAAGCTGAGATTGACAAGGCTCTCATACTTGCTAGGTCAGAGCTCGGGATCCCATTGGGCCATCTTGTTCGCACCCATGAACAGCGACAACAGCATCTTCTAACACCCCACTGACACGTCCGCATAGCACAACTATGTAGCTGATAAGGGTGAAGCACGTGACGTTGCGTCTGCTACTCCCCTTGAATTTTTCCTAGAGTGAGTTCTTTCTGAATTGTGGCGGCAGTGGCAGAGGGTGATGGTTAAGGTGGCGCGAGATTCGCACTTCTTCCAATCGAGTCGAGGGGGTCCGCCTGAGGTGTCGCAGCCAGTCAAGACGATCACGGCGATATTATTGCAACCCCAGTATAGTGGTCCTTATTATAACACAGCAATGCTGTTGCTACTATCTCATGTGCAGTGTCCACAAACGGATGGCCCCCACAGCGGCGCGTCTTGTTGCCTGCTTTCCATGCCCATTGCTCCACTATGCTGTCTAACAGAACATTCGGCCCAATATGAACAAAGAGAGAATACACTGGTGCGGAGGGAGGGTGAGCTTAAACGCTTATATTTAACCGATGTACAGAGACACGCACAGACAATTGTTGGCGCTGCTTGGCTTTTGCTGTTTGCAGGTAGCGGCAGTTGCTTGCCCAGACGGATAGGTAGCCCTCTAACACGGTTCAGGCCCCCAGGCGCAATTCTGCTATCTATCTGTCGCGAATCCACGGCTACCGATCGCCCCACGCTAGGCCATTGGTCGTCCGCATGAGTGCTACTAAGAATCAGACAAGCAAAGCATCATGTTGTCGGCACCAAGCGTCACATGGGCGGTTACTAGCTCCATTGCCACCGGGATGTTATGCCACTAGAAGTATCACTAACGCCAAAGACTACAGGAAACTGGACAACGTTCTCTCTTTGCCCGAGTATTGACACAAACCGAGGAAAAGAAGGTAGGGTACGAAAAAGAGTAGAGAGGGAATATTTGGAAAATTGTCACGTCCATGGCCTTTGGATTGCAGAAAGCTGGTCGTAGCAAACGAATCACATTAGAACTAGCGATCGAGAGATCGAAATGGTTTATCAGAGCTGGCAGCAGCTTCAATTCCTGATGAAAGAAAAGAAAAACGGAGAAACTGTGAAAAAACCATAATTCTAGCTGCATCTGCCGAACCGTTTACGGATGTGCCGTATGGAGGTCAGACAAGGTCCGACCCGGGGCTGTCTTTCTCTATCTGCCAGTTTTTTTTCTTTCTCACATTGAAATCAAAACAAGGCCAATATTTTGTATAAAACAGGTTGCTTCCGTCTGCATCCGTTGCGCAAATGGTCATCAATGTCGGAACATACGATACGCTCAAAGTATGCCTGGCTCGTTAAGATTTACTAAAATAGAATCCTGATTACCCAACAGATAAGGAAATGTTTCAGTTTGTTTACACATACATTCTCTCAGTTTCAAAGATCGTCACGAGCATGATCATCGTCTCTGTTCGTAGAGAAACGAGGTCTGAGAGATGAATTCAGCTACACATATATAGATGCTCAATGGGGTGACAGGAAATTACTGAAGCAATCAGCAGAATTTCAAAAGGAAAAACTGAGTGTGCAGTCTTTTTTCTTTTTAGCTTTCGTTAGCGGAGTAAGCCACACAATTTTAGGAGCTCTAACCCTCAAAGCAGGTACATGCTTCGTATTCGATAACCAAGAAAAATTCGTCGTGCGCCGGGTAAGTCAGCAGAAAAACCGGTCGCCTCAGCGAATACTAGTCATATGGCGTTAATATTAGCATCGATCTACAGTTTTTTGGAGGTTCATCACGCGGTGATGCTTTAGATCATCACCGTACGCTGTAATGGACGTGATTAGTTTCAACGGAACGAACACGGATCGCGTTTTTCTTTATATATGTCTTTAGCTGAGGCATGAAACGTGCACCGTCGAACGATGTGTATCCAGCGTTCGCTCGCCCGCGCTTCGGAATGTTTTATCTAGGACGTCCGCTTCCACAACCGATGAACGCCCCACGAACGTTGTGTTACCCAACCAACATAGTCCAATAGTCGGCCTAGTATGCGCATTTTACTGATAAGTAATCATTTTTATCGGTTCTGTCTGGTACTTATAAACGTAAAAGATGCGCGAGACATGCCACCCTTCAATTCACCTATCAGTAATAGAAGCATTTATGTTGTTAAGCGCGTTTGCTGGGTCAGCGGAATATAATGGCAATGTGCCGAAGTGAGCCTTCAATAATCATACTACTCGTAATTATAATAATGTTGCATAATTGCATAGTTATCAATGTTAGAGGTCCTGTGACCTGCGATCAACAAGAAGACACAACTGAATAATGTAAGTTAGCTAGATAACAAATGTTGTTAAGTAAACGCTGGACAGTCACAGGAAATAAAAGTCGCTACGACTTTAACAATGGAAGTCAGCTCCTATCGTTAGCAGAGCTGTCAAATAGGAGGTATTGATGCGCAGTTGATAATGTCGATACCATAATTACCTCTAACTCTATATAAGTAGTCTACGATCTATAGATTGTAAATGTGATGCGTTTTCGAAATAGTAAAATCGCTGGTGATAGTTTTCCATGCTTCGAGTACGGAATACTCTCGAATCTAATGTACGTCTATATGGCCTATCTGCTTACGAAGTTTGTATGTTCATGACATATTAATTATTTTAGCCGACGACACTTTGCAAGTAGACACTTTGCAGCTATAGATTTAAAACTATTGTCACTTGACTCTACAGAAAATAGCTGAAATTATTTCCCATGATCCATGTACAAAAATAATACGGATATTCTATTTCATAAAAGTTTGTTTTTTCATCAAAAAAAAAACCCATTCGCACCATTAACCCGTCTATAGGCAACACTGGTTGGAGTGCCACGGGAAGGTAGACATCAAGAATAAGTTGAGAAAAATACTGAATCGAAGTTCATGATTGTTAATTGTTATTGTTGTCAGATATCCCTTCCCTGTGAACTTTCTATTCACATAGTATAAGATGTAACAGCTATCTAGCGTCTTCTTCTGGTTCTTCTGAGAACTTCGTAAGAGCAGGAACGGATTCAAATAAGTGCGAAAACTAAATGTAATATAACAACAAAAAATTGTCATCCCTCTGGGCTTTTAGCGCGGACAGAGGATGTTGTTTACCGTACTTGGGGCTCCCAATGAAATAACCAACAACGCCTTGGCGTTGTCGTCTATCAGCCAAGATTAGCGCCTTTTTCGTTTATTTAAGGGATTACAAGGCAATCTTATTGAGGCAGTCCCCTCAAGGTCTATCACTCAAGGGCGTTATCGCTGTTATTGCAAACTGTTTGCCGTTAACCCAATATAGCTGAGAGTTAGCCAGAGCGATTTAGGCCACTCAGCAGTATATACCACTTAGAGGCTTTCGCTAGAGTGCGTAAGATGCAGCGACTTTTGGGGTTGTTGTAGTCCTAAAAAGTGAGCTAATACTATGACTTCGTCGTTTGTAATAGGTAATCCAGTTACATAACCCGCTGCAACAATTAAATATCTAGAGTAATATAGGCGTGCTGCAGAAGTATAATTTACGAATGATCTAAATAACCACCGTTACAGAAGCATTTTGTATTTTTCGTTAATTTTTTATTTACCGCAATAAAATAGTAAAAAAAAAAAGATAATTTCCTATGAATTGATTAAACGTAACGTACATAAAGCATAAAATCAGCAATCAAACATAGATACTAATGATAATGCAGGCCTAGTTCAATTTTTCCTTTTAACACAACGGTCAGTTTAGCAGTTAAACGTTGCTGTCATTACGATACATGCTATACTCAATAGGTATGATTTGGCTTTCGAATATGACAACTTTATTCAACTCGGATCTTGCCCGTACCGCAACGACATTTTATTTTAAAGCAAGTGTATCAGTAGGGTAACTAACGGTAGCTCAAATACCTGCTGACAGGAACGGGAGGTCTACGGAGTTCTCTTGCGAAGCTAGGCAGCCCTATTTGTCTTTATTCGTGACGATACGATTCAATATAGCTTCCACTCGCATCGGCACTTCAGCAGATTGTCATCTTTTAATATGAGAGCCTACGGAGACATCAATTGACTTTGAAGGACCGCTTATCAGAACTATTTAACAATACAGAGTCTTGTTGAGTGTTTTTTGGCACGCCGAATTGTTTTTTAGCTCCGCACAAGTGTATTTCTCTGGCAACAATTGCATAAAAATGTCGAGTTATCCCAAAAATTAGTTTAATTCTAAAGGATTCTATTCAATTTTATGGAGTAGAACCGTTCGTTATTCTATCATTGGTCACTACGCTGTCTGCCAGAAAATAAGAATCTTAGTATTATTTTATCGGATATGTTCAAAGAGATATATAATGTATGATAAATATTATTACGAATAGTCGCCGTCTAGTGACGAAATTGTTCTTATTAAGCAGCTTTCCTTTGCCTCGTTTGAACTTGACTGTAACTATCACTTCAACCTGTAGTTAACTGATAGGCTTAGGGCCTAAGTTTACTTCAAAGCTGGGGATCTAGTAAGTTTTTGTCCATAATTGCGCTCAATAGTCTGTATCGTTTGACACAGCCTGGTGGTGTTCAGTTGTGTGCACGTTATTTCTCCTTCCTTTCCCAAAACAGAGAGGGTCTACGTTTTTTTTTTATTTCACAAAATACCGAATATTTTTGATAACACATTTTTGTAATCGAGTCGCCAATGGGCAGAATTGGACCTTACAAAATTTACACTAACAGGACGTATTTAGGTTTCGCGAGCAGTTTTCCATGAATAGCCCATACGGTGCATGGGTTTCAAATTGATGCCCAACGTGGTTCGGAACTGGCCTTCAAACGTTCCAACACTTTTCAGATATAATATTTCATTGAATTTATATGGATAGTGGCCCACGTTTATAAGACACTCGCATCTCTTAAGGTAGGACTGGCGGGGCAATCACCCACACTGAAATTTTATAGTCGTTATTAAATAAATCCCTCTTCTTCTGTCGCTTAAATTTACTATTTGAAAAAAGCTATTGGCCCAGTCGGCCTGCATTCAAGAAAATTTCTTATCCTAAAGCGCCTCAAAGGGAGGTTTTACAGTGCGTATTTAAAGTGTTATTACGTAGTATCATACGAGTGCGAGATGTTCCTAGAAATCGATACATTCTTGTGTTACGTTATGAAGCCGAAGTACATTCAAAGAATTCGTTGATGACCTACCTTTCATCTGCTTGTAGATTTTCTTCGTAGCGTCCATCCAGTGCTGAAATTCAAAGTAGCAACGAAAATATTAATATTGCGTAATAACATTCTGTTCGGTTTTTTTCTGGTCGGACACTCTTGCGATGGGTATCTCATCACCAGCACCGCCTAAAAGCACCCTTTTGACCAGAAATGAGCAACATCTCAAGCTCACTAAACCCAAAGTTTGCATTCAAGATGCCACTACTAGTATGTGGCAGCCATCACCAGCCCTTACGAGACTGTACCACATGATGTCATAGACAAAGGTATTTAGTGTTATGCCTTTCAATCTGTGTAGTCCAAGCTTTTGCAGGAACTTACTCTGTTAGCTTTTCTTTATGCATTATTTATATATTCGTATAACAATCGGCACTAGTTTCTAGCGACGCGATTCCTCACTGATACAGTAAAGCACAAGGAACGAATAGTACTGCTCTCGCCGATTCCTTTCTAATAAAATTGAGCGCTTGCTAGCTTCAGTTATAACATCTGCCTATATGATATCTGGAGCCGCGGCCGCCGTTGTCGCCGTAATGAAGTTTGCAGCGGAAATCACGGCGGGCTTTGGTTTGTCACCAGACCGTGTAGTTCTGCGCAGTTACCTGTTACCCTAACTTCAGCCTCGTTAGTGTGTCAATCGTTGCGGGCTCATTCTTCAGTTTCTATTCAGTCTTCTTCGTCTCATCCACATCTATGGTTCATCATAAGCACTATTTAACAGTCGCTAGTTAATAATATACGAGTGACTCTGATCCTTGTGGTCCGACGAGATACTCTCTATGGCCTGGCTCTCGGTGGCCTGCGACTCTCTGCTTTCGGCCGAAGTGGCTGCTACGTGTAACTGAATGGCGGGATCCGCAGGTAACTAACTGGTGGACCGCTACGATCGCAATTCGTCAAATAGAGCAGACCCCGCAACACAACCCGGTCCGCCTGATAAATAGATGAGAAGCTAAAGGGAGGGTGACTATATGATGTAAGAACTGCCCACAGCGTCACGATCATCAGCGGCGACGGCAGCAAAATCATCAACAGCGTTTTTCGACATTATCATTGTAGTTCATTGAGCAGTAGCTATATACGTGTTAGTGTTTTAGGTTCTATAGAGCTTTTCCACTCATCATTCATTCGTTTATTAGTCTTCCGTTCATTTTTACTTTCTTACAGTTCTTCCAGCGATATCACTCAGCATTACGAGCCTGTTTCTAACTCTACGCGCCGAACGACAGACAGCTTCACCTCGCTAAAAAGCAGCCAACAACAACGGCAATGTCAGCCCGCCAAGTCACTCGATAGAGGACTTCTGCTGTAAAAATTACTATGAACAGCCTGGCCCGCTATTCTTCTCTTGCTGTTTCAATGACGGAAAATGAAGTTGGCAGTATATTAGGGTAATCTAAGGCACTAGCAATAATGACGAGTGTTATGAGCAGCAACAACAACAATAGAGCGGAGATAGGTAAACGGTTTTGCCTGTTTCTGTGAACGTATAGTGCATTAGATGGCTAGACTGAAAGGTACGTCACTCGGAAATTAAGGAAAATTTTGGTAGTCGCACGGGTAATGCTATAGATCTTGCCGAGAATGAGTTTCGTCGCAAAGTGGCTATTGAATATTTCTGGCTTGCTCCATCCTATAGTTGTTTAGATTTACCATATATATTAATCTCAACGTTCATTATATGCTACCACATCCCCAAGGAAGCTTATTTCACGTAAAACGTGTTAGCTATATACGATCAGCGCGTTGAAATCGATGTATAAGGGCCATCGGTGGCCACTTTCTACTTAATTTCTTTAAGTGACAGTGGATAATCGATTCGTCTGCTCTCGATACTCTGAGTAGAACTCGAACGGGAACGAGTGTTGGCTGGAAGTTGCAACATGTCATTGGGAGGCAAGTCACTTGCGAGCATTGATACCACGGCAATTTTCTACTTCCGTCATCAAGTTGAGCCTCGTCGAACTATTTCCAATTGTAAATTGGCTAAATCCGATTTCAATGTTATTGCTATTCCTAGCGGCTAAAAAGCGGACAAAATGTTGCGCTGACTCGTAAAATTCTCATGTATAAGTGTATATCCATATATAGCGTACACACCGAACATTGATTGCATAGACTGATAGCGATATTAAAATATATGTTGCAATGAAAATTTTTTGTGTTTACTATGAAAAACAGCTGATTTTCATTTACGATAACAGTACAATACGTCATCATGTTGAATGTCACTAGGTAGCTATGAATACATCTGTCCGTGCGCATTTAGCTAATAACGAAAGCAGATGCTAAGGTGACCCGCTTAAGTAGCCATAAAAAGAAAATACAAATAGAAATGGGGCACAAAGCAAAAGCAGGTTATCTATTCATATGAGTATATAAGAATAATCAAAATCCACATATTATAGTTAACTGTATTTTGCATAGCAGAACATAGAAGCCGCGCCTATACTATTATCATTACGGTTCGTTTATAGGTATGAGCACAAGGACCGCAGGATAATCTAGATCTAATTTGACAAAAGATTGATGCAGCCATGGTTTTTCCTGGCTCAATAAAAGTCCCTGCAGACAGAGCAGAGTTCTGCTTGAGCGACATAAACTATTGCTTCCCCAGTCAAAATGGACCTACCCGTGGAAACATAGCTTCCAATGCGGTTGTAATGCTTGCATCGCAAGTTGCAAATATCACAGGGGGAGGTATCATGCGTCAATGGGTTTCCGCGTCATAATGGGACATTACTTAATCAAGCAGGACTTGGTGCGCTTATTGCTTCAATAGCTATAAATAACAATCGTCGAGATGATTGAAGATACTATAAGCGTAAGTGCTTTCCACGTTTTGCGTTCGATCAGTGAGTACCGGCAAGCGAACACAACAACCGAATTTCTACCCATTTGTATCCGAGATAGAACTTCGTTGAAGGACTCGGCGAAAACTTCATGACGAATCATTAAAGGACACTCATAATTAAAATTAGGCAAAACATACCGTTTGCTCCCGATTTCTGGAGTTGTACCAGCTTTTTATCTAAAAGTCACGTTTATCTAAAAGATGCGTCTTACTTTATAACAAACCTCAAGATATTGGTATCCTTCAGCAGCTTTATCGTTATCGCTATGAAAAATCGTCGTAAAACGTACCTAACATTCCGAATAGCTCGACAAATTCGCAATTGGAAGATAATTTCTAATTGAGTATGGCCTATTGCCAAGCCAATGTATTGTCACATGCTTTTTTTTTGTTTGACTGAATTTCAACACAAATGTTGAAATTTTGATGTATGAAAAACATACACTTGCCGGTGCATTTCGAAGAAATACTAGTCAATGTACGCGTACACGGTACGACCGCATTGTATGTTCTATACAGTTGTGGGCTTAGGGTAAGCATCGGGCCAATGAAATACGCCGCTGATCGCTACCATAATCATAGTCGTTATCAAATATTGCCGTAGGGAGGGTTCTTGTTTGGCTTTCAATGTGTTGATTCGACTGGCATTGATGATCGTCCGTCTGATATGATATAGTAGACGTTGTTAGCGATTTAATGACAAGCCTTTCTCCGAAGTTTGCCACTGATCTGAGGCCTGAAAGCAAAAATATTCGCAAGGGAAAAATGTCCAAGACACTAATGGAGTACAATTCATCATCATCGTTATAATCGAGGTCATTGCTAGGCACCGATTGATTGCCTTACTGCCATAAGGTTGTTCCAGATTGGTAGGTGAGCTCCAAATGATCTGAATATTCGATTAACCGTCTGCTGGGTACCTGTAACTATTAACTTTTTCACTATCCTATAGCAGCCACGCTTGTCAACCGCACGGCGCCGTGGAGCCTGACCGACGGTTAAAATTAACAACGACCTTAGTTCGGCTAACGTTCGCGTCGACTTCGCGAACGGTAAGCGGCAGTGTTAGACGCTAAGTCCGGAATTCCCGATACAGCAGAGAAGCTGATTCTACGGATACCTACTAGCGGGACGGCACATGCTCGAAAAGCATGGAGCAAAAATAGGCCACAATTAACGGTACAGCTATTATACGAATTGCGGTAGCCGAGCGATGATAAAAGCAATCATGTTACCATCACACATTTTAACGTTAGTGCCGCCAGACGTTGCTTACGGTGGGCGGTAAGTTGTCCTGTCCCGATTTAGCTTTGCTGTTCTACCGTTACAGCCGTTCGGCTGACGTGGTGTGAACTATCACCAGCAGTAGCCGTGGTGATACCGATTAGAGGCGCCCGGAGACACACTCACATAGGACAGGGGGTGGCCAGACGGGGCAGGGATCGTCGCGAAAAAGTGAACGAGGGCAGCGAGCACGCCAGAGAGATTAGAGATGTTATGTCACGCCTAGGCGACATCCATCGAAGCACACGATACCTTCGGCCCTGGATCCGACGCTTTCGTTAGTCCTCTCCATTTCGTTCATTTCAATTCAATGGAGCTGCTACGCAGTTTGGACACGACTCTATTGTCGGAGTAATGGTACGGGCCGCAAACCCAATCCTCGAACCTACGGCTGGTAACAGACCCACGGAGCACAAAGAGGAAAACCAGGAAAAAGCGGAGAAAAATGTACTACTTCACCGCGATGGCCGTAGCATAGATGACACGGAATCAACATACAGTTGCCATCCATTAACATATTAGAACATGGTTGTTACTACGGTTGGTCTCCCGCTACTGAGCAGAGTATGCCGGCAAAAAACACGCAATGGTAGTCCTCAAAACTACATCTTCGGAACATTAGACTTGGGTTTTTATGGACGCTCAGAGCGAAAAATCCTTTTTCTGATCCCATTTATTGTACTCGAACGGACTTCATTTATTGTATGTAAATGTATTAGATGCTGAAATTGTGACAAGGCAGGCCTTGACTCCTTAATTAATCAAGCGTATAATTATGGTAACAAAGACAGTAATTTTCCATATTGACGACCTAGTTGTCAAAAGATGTGGGCCAGGGTGCATGTGATCTCGACAGAGCTTGAGTTAACTGTACAACTGACAAGAAGAGTAGTGGTAAAGTTGAGAAGAGACAGACGAATTACTTATCAGGACGCAGTTCCTTTCGCGAAACCCCCGTTCGCCTATGTGAACAAGTTTTTTTTTATCCTGGTACATTTCTTTCGTCGGACGACTAAAATTTTTGTGACGCATGAACCCCCGTAATGAAGCATCTTACGTTGGCCCTACCGCTCTCTTCCTATTCAACCTCAAAATAGTTGTCGCCTGTGACACAGAAATCATCCAAAAGGGACTCCTTCTTGCAAACTTGGAAGAGCTGAGGTGGCTTACAGCTGTCTAGCTAATTGTCTTCTCGGACTTTACCGAACAAGTCTTCAACTCACCTCCTTGTTAATACATCCCTGTTCCTTAAAAACATAGAACGACGTCTCGACCTATCGCGGGCCTTTTGCCTCGCAATCTAGGCGGGGGAATTCACGGAAGCAGACCTGAAGTTTGACGAGTACATAGCCATGATAGATCACGGACAGACAGGAGTTGGCCACCTGAATCGATATGTTAGAACTAGGTACGCGTTGCATGATCTCCATACTATCTACTACGAATCTTCATTAATCAAACTATATACATCATCATAGACAGAAAACGTCATGATAAGCATCAAGCTTGTCAATATGCCCACGTGGTTTCTCTAGGGAACGTTGCACCTTAACTGGCCCATGAAAAATATTAGTTATGATCTCTCCGGAATTGTTAATGAAAATATAGCGTATACGAAATGTTGCTGTTATTACATAATAACGTTTGCGATCTGCCTAACACCAATAACTAGACTTTGGTGCACACAACGTTCCTCTTCTTATGTAGCAAAACGACAACTTGTTGATTACCTCATTTGTTGACACACTGCACCATGGCATAACCAATACAATTTGCCTTAGCATAGAAATATTGATTTCAGTGCAAGCAAAGATACAACTTGTAAGATGGTAAAAGTTCAACTTCGAAGAACTTCTTCAACTAAAAGTTTTTCTCAAACCACGATGCTCTTTTTATATCTGTGGTGCTGGACCAAAACTATTACTCTTTAAATTTAAAGAGAAATAAAAGAAAGCAAAAAAATGAGGCAGAAAGATGTTTATTTTCATTTTCGACTGAACTGATTTGCCGACTAACACTAGAAATATCTGCCGCACTGCTTTGACTCATACGTGGACTTAGATTTGTTCTAGTTTGACACACTTTGAAAACACATTGGACTCTATCGGCTAGTGATATCATGTCAGGAGAGGTATACTTTTTTCTACTGACCCTCCAACTCATGACCACAGTAAAGTCACAGAAGGCTTACATAGGGTAGCGCTTGTTCCTCAACGCTTTCCTCATTGCCAAAGATGATAAGAAATGCCGATATGGAAAAATGGAAGGGAAAAAGACCGTTGATAGTCTTCACCGTTACATAAAGGACTTTAGCGCCGATCGATATAGCCTGTGGCAACGGGCTTTGTTCCAGATGCCCCTGATGACTGCCTGTTTTACCGTTGCCATGTCCTTTCGTTTTCCGGTGACGCCAACGTTCGCGAGCATTTAAGGCCATGTGGTAAGACTCGAAGCCGCGGTGAGTACGAGGAAACATCAAGAACAAGAGAAGACCGAAAAACAGCGACATCTGTTCAGTCATACACCGCGCGCCTCGCCGCTCTTACAGCGATCTTTCCCAGTGAAAATGGCAATTTTCTCGTCCCACTAGGACAGCTACAACCGCGGTGATGGCGACATCAACCGCAGTAGGGTTAGCCAAGCCGGAATTGTGCAATGCATAAAGAGTAAAACACCCTTAACCGTGGCTACTAAGAGCCGCGCTTTGTGGGTCAGACACATACCCTAAGTGTCCAAAAAAAGAAAAAAGACCGGCAAAGTTGGTCGAAGCACTCACAATCCAAGCACATACTCCTTCACGCCAACGGACACATGCTGCTTACCATAGGGGTCGTCCGCCGGTGTGGGGGACGTTTTTGTCCCAAGGAAAAGAACCGAAAGACAGAACACTTCGAGGGCAAAAGAGAGCCCGCAGATGGCTCCTATTTCTCGAGGAGCAGACTGCTGCACTAACTCGAGTTCGCAAAAAGAGAAATAAGAAAGAGTTGCTTCTTTTTCACCAGTTTCTTCCAAAAACACCCCCTCCCCCGCTATCCAGTTCAGCGCCACCGTTACTGCTGCTCACGGATTACCGCCTTACTACGGTCAGCATATATCTGACAAGAGTGACAGGCCAAGTTAAATTTGAACTGAAGACCAACCGATCCGATTCGCGCGTTGTTCTTGCCAAGAGAGTACCTTAGCTTGTCTTCTATGTGCAGTTGTCTTGCGATGCTTTTCCTTCTCTTGGCCACTGTTTTCCATTACTTCAACTGGCTCGTAAGAACTTCTTTTATTAAATTTTCAAGCACTGTAATAGTAAAAAGGTGGTAGTCATAGTTCTATGATATAATGAATCATTGATGCGACCTTGTCTTAGTCGGAACTTATTTCGATGTTCGAAATAGAAAAGCAATATTTTGAATATCAATTCCAGTTCCTGCTCTGAATGTGTACGTGATGCGTACGTAATGCGAACGTTACACTTGCACGTAACTAAGATCAGAATTCCTCGTAAGGGGTTAGCATGGTAAGGTTAGCAAAAGTATGGCGGAATTTAGTCAATCAATTAAGAGTTTACGATGCATATCATAACACACTAATCCACTAATTGCTTGGCTAATCGTAAGTTCTTGTAACTGTAAGATAGTGTTGCATGGTGGAGCTTGCTTTACGAACTCGTAATGACCGTCTGCTGGGTCTCTTAGAGTTCAAACAACTCCGACTCAATTCATCGTTCCTTTAAACATACTAGACAATCTCATTTTTGGACATAAATATATACACGTGAAAAAAATGATCAAACATTTAGGTTTACGAAACCTTATCTACTTCGAGCACTCCTACGTGAGGTCGTTTGAATAAGTTGTGTTCTTCCTTTGTTACGTAAGACCGCTGAACAAAAGAAAGAATTGACAGCACACGAGCGAGTAATATACGATTGTGCCGGCAGAGTATGTGGGGACAGCGCGACAACTCGAACAGAATTAAAACGTTTCGTATCTTTTATGCACGTGGCGTTTGTATTTCGTACTCGGTCGCGTGCATTCCCTCTACGTCTGATTTTTCGAATTACCTAACAGCGTCTGCTGTAATGTGCATCAAACTGCTAAAATTGACCATTGTCTGCCACCGTTATGGCCAAGCGACTAGTGTTATCGAAAACGAAGTACTTTATTAAGCTCCTGCTCGGCGAATTCTCTCAGGTTGAAATGACGCTAACAACAACGTTAGCAATAAAAGCACGATAACAACAACAACAGTGAGCAAGTCACGCTGCCCAATCACGAAATTTCGAAGGGATGCGACGGTACGGTGTGAGAATGGTGATGAAATTATGATAATGACTTTCATTTTTATTATTACTAGCGCTGATGCTGTTATGATACCTGCAAACTCTCTCGCCGTTGATATGAATCGATGCGGGACATTTGTTCATGTCAAGATAATAGATAGATTCGAACTTTCCTCTTCTGTCAGCTTATCTACTGCGCTGGCGGTGGACATGAGAACGTTCTTGAAACATTTTCAATTTTTTCGTTAGCCAACGTGATGATGGTGCTTTTTCCCAATTGCCAACTACAGGCTCATTAAAAATTGATCGAGCAGTAATTTAGTACAATATGATGAATGAGCCACCAACCAAACAAATAAAATACGTCCGTCTCAATTACCGGAGCGCCCAATTACTATCAACAGCAGCGGCGGAACGGTGCATTTAGGGAGAAGGTCGCTATCACGCCGAACTGGTGCTGACCTCTGACCGGACGCTTTGTCGCGATTTCTGCTACGGGACAACGACTTCAGTCAACCATTAAGAACAGTCTAGTGCTTCAGCGAGTCTCCTACAGAGCAAACGCGGGCAGATAACACGAATGACAACGTCTAACGCGATAGCAACAAGCAATAAAGAGAGCGGCATCAACGGCTGTTCAGTCCTGACAAGCGAGATCCACGGAAGAGAAGAAGTTCAACGAGATATATGAGTTAACGAACAAATCGACAAAACGAATTGCCGACAGTAACCACTGTTTATGACGTAGTGCTTATAGTTGTCCATAGTGTCATCGCGACGCGAGGAGATTTTACATCCGTCCGGCAAGACCCTGCAAAAACCGTCTGTCAGCGGCCGCCAACAGTAACGCTAATAAGGGCCAGGGGGTGACGTTGGTGTTCGTCCATTGCACAGCGTGTGAATATATCATCATTATATAGTCCGGATAGATACATGAGTATTGTTCGTTGTTTTTATCCTAGCTGTCGCTGTTATCGCCATTTTTATTGTTGGCGCCGTCGCTACGTCCGCTACTGTTTGAACGGCGCGAAGTAACCAATCATCAGGCCGTTAAAATATGAGCTTAAATGCGTAAGCCCCGTTGGGCCGCTACACCCGATGCCTTTATGGGGTATACTTAGCGCTGGCAAGCAACTGACGACATGATTCAGAGACAACGGCGGGAGCTAATGGAATAGTTTATAGCAACGCATCAGAAATACATGAGGTCGCTACAACACCCGATGATAGCGCTCCTGGCCGTGACGGTGGCGTATCTGACAAAATTTATGATGAAATATTTTCCGTTCCGAGAACTGAAGAAGGTCAACGGAAGGCCACTGAGACAAAAGCAGCAACGGCGGCGTTTGCCAATTGTAACAATGAACAATGCCGAAGATCAAAATCGGATACACATTTCGTTACTCTTCTACTACTAACGAGGTAAGGGATTGGTTTTCAACACCGTCATTAACAACCGTCGCCATAACTACTGCACCCATTCGGGGTGTCATCTCGTTGCCATGGAGGAATTAGATCGTTTGCTCTTGGCCAAACACAGACGGTTCGAGAAGATACAACGGTGATGCAATCACCGTATTCTATTCGCCTGTCCGACGCACGTGTGAAATAATGTCTACGGATTAGAAATGCGTAAATTACGTTTTGCTTAGTTTCTCGTTTGTTGTTTTGATAGCACCAAATGAGAATTAATTATAATTTATATCCTATTTTCGTATTGCAGACAATGCATGGGATGTTGAGAAAAATAAAACTAATGTGTGTATATATAAGATTCTCGGTAACGAGCAGACAAACTCTAAAGCGCGTAAATAATTGAATCAGTCAACGCATACCTGTATACGTCGTCGTGATTTATGTTGTAAAAGAACAGCTGAGGATATTAGCCTTTTTCAATATTTTTGCAAAATCCTGTGATATTAGCGAAACCTTGAGACTGCTATATCTACTACTTGCCGCATAACATAGTAACAGGTTTCCAGTACTACGTAACAGATAGGAAATCTTCTACGGCGCATCTGTGCAGTGAGCCCCAACAGTGACAAAGATATAACATTTATAACTCATAGAAATATACTAGCAAGCCACATTTGTGTGACCGTTTCCGCCGATGCTACTGACTTTTCCTCAGTCGGCCCTCTCCATGCACGTTTCGGATGCAGCAATCCTACCATCGATAGCTCAGTTCGGAGCTATCTATAATACTTTATATATTCGTATAAAAGCTATCTAAGTAATCTAGCCAGGAGACTATATGAAAGTGGATAGATATCTGCACAGCGCAGTGACGCCATTTGTTCGCGAATCCGCCAAAATCTGGTCCTCACATCAGCTGCGCCGTCACCGACTAGCACACCCGTTTCCGTATGGTTCCATCGCAAGTCATCCATTAAAAGGATCCAATCGACTATCGCCTGAATAAAGAGCACAAGCCGGTGGACAGCCTACAGTTGATTTGTGCTAAACAGATCAGCGTCACACCTCGGACTAAAATTGCGGAAAAAATAGGCTCTAGTAGCAACAGTAACAAAAGCAGACGCCGCCGTTGGGTTGGTAAAAGCAACAATACGGCATCTAGTGTTAGTGATAGTATCGGAGTTGCCTCTGCTCGGTCCGTTTAGTACCATATGAATCCATCGGAAATTACGCCGACACACTGCGCCCATGGAAAGGAGAAAATACGGTAAGTAGTGCGACACAACGAAGCCCTTTGTTGGGCTGCGTGATAGGGCAACTATCGAGGTAAGTACCGGATCCCCACTTGGAGGGCATGAAGGCATTTGGGACCAGTCATCAGTGTGTACTGACCAAGCATCTGAATGCTCTACTGGTGCCACGACTAGGCAACAAGGGTTGGCAAGAAGCATAGAAACGTAGCCAATTAGTATCAGAGATGAGGTGCACTCAGAGGCCGTCTACAGCCACAGCGCATTTTCTTCCGACGAACCGCTAGTATCAGTAGTGCCTCGACCGTCCGCGCCATGGCGGGTAAAAGCATAGAAAAGGTGGGTGTCTACATTCCATTTCCCTGCAAGAACGGAACGGGTAATAGGGGTAACGAATAAACGCTTGGCATATATATTGCAGCAGCACCATCATACAGTGGACATACTCGCTCGACCGTCCTATCCGATGCCCAAAAGCACATGGAAGCCTGTCTTTCCTGGTCATCTTCTGCTTCGGTCCTTTGTCCTCTCTCTGCGTTTTCGATGGGGGGTAAAACGGGACAGTTTCTCCATCACTAGAATGGTCAGGACAAAACGTCCAGCGGGACTGATGATGTTCCCCAGAGAATCTATACCCGGTCGAGTGCGAAGAAAACACTGGCGTTGTCCCAACCAGCGAAGCGAAGGCACATCGGGAGTCTGAGGTTAGTTGCACTATAGCAAGTCGGCTTCAACGTCGTAGTAGAATTCTTCCCGTAATCGACGGGAGAGTCGTCTGAGTTCGTCTAAAAAGCCAATGTCACCGACGAAACTGAAGATCAATGCCCGGTCGTATCTGCTAGATGCCGCCGCTGCGCCGATTCTCGGTAAGGTTTGCGCCACCAAGCTAACAGATCGATGCATTCGACACGAACACAAAAAAATCAAACCGATAAAAAGCAGAGACGAAGCCACCTTGAGTGGCGGAACTCATATAGTCACGACTATACTACACTATCAGATGATGAGGTCAAGTACTCCTACTAGCGGAAATACGAGTGAGTCTTCACGAGACAAGACCAATAAAAGGGAAAGACGCTACTGAGTGGAAGCGAAGCAATAAAATGCTGTCGACACTTTATACTTGCACTTTCTCTTTTCGCCGTTCCCCACCAAACGTGATCATTCTCAGGCAAAGAAACAACCTCCTTCAGGTTAACATTGTATGCTTATATGGACTTAAAGCAAAAAACGACGATAACAAAAAAAAGTCATATAAAGCTCGCAGATTCCGCCAGTAAATCTTCAAGTTTCTTTCTTTATGAATATGCTAAGCTCAGTTTAGATAGTCAGTCGTAAGCTGTGACGGTTGACTTAAATAAGTTCCACTCGTTCGATAACAACAACGATGATCAGCGCATTTCTGATAACTATATATGTTAAGTCTGCGTTGATATATCTATGCATTAATACGAAAATGCTCCGTAGAGCACAATGTAGATAAACTATTAGGCCATGCAGTATTTACCGTTTGTCCTGTCGCGTCTATGTAGCGCAGTCCGAAGTAGGCTGTTTCAAGTAAATTGAGATGTTTGTGCACCGCGTCCAAGAGATCTTGGCCCCGCGAGACATTCTGAAATTATAAAGGTGCAAAACAAGTTTAGAAAATTATACAGTGCTTCCACTAATAGATGGCATTCATCGTTCTAGCACATTCATATATATTGTACTCATTAAAACTGTGGATCATAATAACCACCCAAGACAATGCTGATGGCAACGAAAACTGCCATGGTGAAAATTATTATTCAAGGCCAGAGTTCGCTTCCATCTGCTGTCGAGTTTGTCGTTACAAGAGCGGAAGGACCTCTAGCCATAGCCTACGGCGACATTTCTCCGGTCGCATAAACAGGACCAACTAGCAGGTCCGATTGTGTGCATATGTACTTAGGTTGATTTTCCGCATTAACATTCAATCCCTGTTTTTTTTACGAGCAGATGATCTTTGCCTGCCAAATCAGGTGGTGTCGAAAACTGCAAAAAGAGATAACGGAACCGCGATCAGTTGCCATCTCCGCTTTTACCTATTTCCTAGTATAACTACTACCGTAAAAGGACAGAGCAATATTCAGGGGAAGGTTACGACGAGAGCAAAGTTGGGCAATTGGCAAACTCGATGAAAAACGGCCAAGCAAATTCATAACGTTGGATCCTTGTATACGAACGCCTGTGGCTGCGCCGTATAAGCCCTACTATTCTATTTTGCTTGTTGATGATAACAACGAGCGGGACAGAACACGCTTGAGTGGCTCAATTATGTTCTTCCATCGTGTTCATGGATCTGTCTATGGGTATGTGTGCGTACCTGTAGCGGTATAATACAGGTCTAACTTGAACTAAGCTGAGTGGTCGTTTAGTTGGTAGACGGATAAAGTACGAGTCGTGGTGCGCGCCGGTTTGGCGCACACCGTTGCAACGCCTGGAGAAAACTGTTGAAGCATTTTTATTCTTTCCGAAAATTGCGTTCTCCCCTGCTGCTACACACTAAAGCACCAGGGAATCAGAAGGGCCCCTCCGCTAAAAACTGCTAGGACGTAGCTCCAGCTGCTCTTTCTACTGCTGCTGCTGCTGTCATAACCCAGATCCAGGCTAGTCCAGCTGGACCAAACCATACACAGTCAATTTCAACGTATGTAGTAACATTGAAAAGCATGGGTTGAAAACGGCAAGCCAAAACTTTGCCATAATGCTCACATACTACGAGTGTTCAAAGATGTACGTTTTCTTCATTTTGACGCAGCCTCTGAGTGAATGAACGGACGGAGCTTTTAGGGGAATGGAGAGGGTGACGTAAGCACTAGAGGATGCAAGCGCCTCCGCTGTAGTCACCGACCATCGCGTGCCCCCGTGTTCATATCGTCGCGTTCGCACCGTTCAAGCAGCAATGTCAGATACAGTAGCAGCGGTGGTGGAAGCAGAAGCAGTGGGAAAAATATGCCGAAATGGAGTAGGTCCTCGTAGTTCACAGCAAAAAAGTGGGCGCCGTTTCAAACAAAGAAGAGAAGACGGAACGAATACACAAGAAAATTTTAGAGCATACCGCAGACGTTGCCACAGCTTAGGCTGTTTGGCTGCTTGCATCAAGTCGGCCTTCTGTTTTTTTCTCTCTGCTGTTGATGTGGCCTCGCCGAAGAAGCGAACTAGACAACCGGGAACAGCGTTGAGGCAAATTAGACGACTATCAGTGAATAGTGGCACACGCCTCCGATGTGCAACGGTGTCCGGATGGCCGTGGGCGGAAGAAGAACTCGGAAGGTGGAGCAGAAGCCTACTTAGAAGTAAACGTAGTCGCGCCCGCCCTCGCACACGCCAAAAACAGATAATCTCTCTCAAAAGCGAAAGGCCTAGCAAGTAAGCAACCAATGGGAAAATTTTCGTTGATTTCGTCCTTCTTTGCTTTAGCAGTTCAGTCGCAATGGGGAACTGCAAAGAATCGAAACATGAGCGCGCTGTCGCAGCCATCCATAATTCTGCCGTTGAATGCCACAATGGGTCGAAAAAATGCCTCTCTCCTATCGGTAAAGGACTAAAGGACAGTGACCTTAGCATAACCAACGCTAAGGGGCAGGCTGAACCACTATTGTCTTCGCTTCAGGCTAAGAGCATAGATTTCAGACTTCTAAGGCTCGGTTTGTAACGATACAATTGCATATGGTTGGTAATGCTGCAACTATTATCGGAGCTTTGAGAGGCCTGTTACTTCGGAATTAAAATCTAGCGTTTGGTAAGGCCGGTCCTTGTTAAGCGTCCAGCGAGGCGGCACGGAATAAGAACACCTGTGAACGCCGAGTGTCAATACGGGCGGGGCGATCTCCATTCTATTTGTTCTCGTAGGGTAGACGAATCTTCTGGCCCGTTTCAGAAGCCTCGGCTGCGAACTCAACGATTCACCACGTTGGCACCGACAGACGTTCTCCATACTCTTCCCTGTGCGAAAACTACACACCTAAGAAAGATATATGTCGAAGAGACGTTGGGATTACCTATTTTTAGGTAGCCCTTGAGACACCAAGAGAATAGGCGAATGGAAGGAGGTAAGAGCGAAAGCCTTAGAGGTGAGGTGTTCGAGCGGCTGTTAATTTCAAACTATTTGTTCGGCTAAAGGAAACCGCTGGATGATACCACTGGCAAAGCAACATAGTCACCTGAAGACGAACCAAAGTAAGGCGGACCAACCCTGGCAGAGCTCGATGGAGTGCGATAACGAGAATAAAGAGGTTTGCTCGGTGCGGGCTGCTACCTTAACAATGACTCTGCGTGAATCCATGAATAACGGGAATGCATGTTCAGGGGAATTAACTACTTTGAATAAGTTCTCTTCAGATTGATTGTCCGTACGCACGTTTCTCGTCGTATACAACTGTGTACAGTTTCCGTATAGTAATACATTATATTATGTATAGCAGTGATTCTTGTTGTCCTTTTAGTTCCGCTATTCAGGAAGCTATCTGCCGTGTAGGGCTGTGGTCATTTGTCTTAACTGTCGTGATAAGCAGCTATTAGATATTGACGTCCTATTGTTATTCTTTTCTCGATTACTATTGTTTTTTATCTTTTTTTTTTCGTCAAACTTCAATTTGCCGATACCTACAACCGGCATCGACGCAGTGTCGGCGTTTCAGATTTTACGACTTTTGGTGTCGTTTGGTGCCGGCGCGCTCACACACACGCGCAGTAGCAGACAATCGCACATTCACTCATGCCAACTCTTGATAGCGCTGTCTGAACTACACACGGCTCACTACTCTTTCATCATTTGTACTCATGTATAAGCCAGGTTGATTGCCTGGTAGGTCGTTGCTTTTCTGGTTATAGGCCCGTAATCATAGACTGCGCACTGTCGTATCCCCCATTGAAATGGTAGCGGGTTGTTACCGCCGACACCTCGGGTCAGGATCGTGCCTGCCGCCTGTTAATGACCGAGTCTATATGCGAATTCCTTTTGACGGCCGTGTAACGCCGTAGGCTTACATTGCGCCTGCAGGGGCTGTGTTCGTCACTCTCGCGTTTCGCTCAGTCCTTGCGACGTCAACGATAAACGCGATCGACTATATCCGTATATACATGTGTATATGATGAATTATTTTCATCATCATGTTGACCCGGTTTTGATGACGACGACGCGGTTGTCTCGGGTTGATTAGAAAGAAGACCATGCAAGAGCAATCCTTTGCTGTAGCCCCGTATTGGATTGACTACGCAGCAAGGAAACGCCAATTGTCCTATTGTCGACTATTTTTATGCATGCGACGTATACGCACGTATCGCATCAAGATAGGTCATATTCACCGCTATGGGCGAACATCAGTTCACAGCTCCAATGAAAATGTCGATTTTTTCGAGTCGTCAAAAAACAGAAGCGAAAACAAAGGTTCGAATGAAAAAAACACACAGTCGCGGCAGCAGCAGAATCACTGGGATCACAAAAACGATTTAGTCGATTGTTGCATTTGACGAATATTTGGGTCGTGTCCGTCAAAAATGACGCCCCTTGATTTGCCCCACCACAGGTGGAGGGACTCCATGATATGGAAGATGGTGACATTGGGCACGATGTAAAATGGGTAAAATTGATAACACTTCGGATTGCAGCTGTTGCTACTACCGCCACTCATAGAATCGATTGCGATAGAAGTACCTAGATTACGCCCATTGTTATATAGCGTCGAATATGAAAGCTGCTACTACGACGTATCAGAGCAAGTTATAGAAATGAAAGTGATACGCTGTTTCGAAGCGCAAATCGCGGCTCTGAACTTGCGCTATCTTTAGTTTTCTTTTTATTCGTGGGCGAATATTTCAAAATGCTATCCGCATCTGCACGTATCATTAGATTATTCTCCGACGCGCTAAATTTAATTTGAATTTTGGCGCTTTAAATGGTCGACCTTAATACTTGTGCTCGTGCGGAACATATCCGTTTATTTCTCAACAAGAAAAGGAAAACAATATCTACAGATGAGCTGGACGTGATGCGTGCAGGCTCGTGCGGGACAAAATGGATGGATAGCAGTATCAGTGATTCGTAACAACTTAAGTTATTTTGAGTTAGATTCAAGTTGAAGAGATCGTGATCACTCCCACAGACAAATTCAGGGTTCAACATTTGTTGGTGTCCAAAGGTAATTCGCGATCTTAGCCTCCCGCATAAATCGTAGTGCAAATCAAATTATAGAACAGATGCGACATGAGTTCTTCAAGATCCATATTAGATATTTTATCAGACGATCTAAATCAGTGGACATACAGTAAATCAAGCGGGTCCCAGACAGGAAGATCTACACACTTAAGACGGCGCGTAAATTAATTTCTCGGCTTTATTTAGGCACGCTAAGTTGACACTGTGACGGTTGTTATTGGCCTTTGTATTTGTCCACCTTCGTCTGGAAGCCGTTGACATTCAGGCAGATTGAATTCTAGCATCGACATTCGTTCGGAGATGGAGCACGGTCGTTTGGCATCACCGTACATATGTTAGCTGCAACGAGTCTAGAATGGGTAAAGCATGATTCTAGCGAGCAACCGAAGCTGCCCGGATGGCCAGCAAAAGTGGTAAAATCAATACGCTGGTGTTGCCGATAAGCGATGCTTTAATAGGTCACACCTTTCCTTCCTGTTTCCCTTTTGCTTGCCGGTAACCAGTCAACGGCTACCACACTAACTTTAAAGATGACAGTATAACGCTAGATCTACGCTATGTTCTCGCTGTACATCTCATGACTAACAATTTACACCATCCATAGCGGCACCACTAATCAATATTGCCTATTGCTATGAGCGCCGTTGGCCTGAGTGGCGTTTGTGTTCTTTTTTTTTTGTTCTTTCTTTTGACAATAAACGGCAGTAAACGGTAGTAGGTTCTGAGCGGCATCGATACGACAGACGCGTACCGCAAGCAGATTGTCGCTACGATTCGACCGTGTAGCGTGATTTTGCTATTAATAGCCTCGACAGATTTACCAATTAGGAAACCGAGCAAAAACAAATGCAACAGCTCACAAAACAAACGGTTTAATCGTTACTAGCTCAAACGAAGGCCGTCTAGCTTGTTGAGCATCGCCTGTCGCATCTTTCTGATGGCAATTGATCTACCTACCTCACTATCGACTTAGTTTTAGCGCTCCTCATGCTGAAACGCTTGTGATAAACAATGACTGTATGAAGGCGAGCTATTGATAGAAACGAGCAGACAACGATAAGAAATCTCGCTGCGTATCGCTACGACGATCAGCATATTTATCAGCAACTTTTACCCGACCTAGTGCCACATTTCCTATTGTTATTGATCAGTAGCAAAAGATCAGATATCTCAGATCGATAACAAGCACTAAGATCTTAACCAGTACTAAGAATAGTCGCAGTTATGCTAGACAATTGTAATAAACTGTACTTATGTCTATCCAATATTATGTTTGCCTCGGTGAGTAAGAGCTAGGTTAGAGATTAGGATATTTTGGATAAAAACCGAATAACGGTAACGTTATGGTAGTTATACTTGATCGCCTTTGATCTGCCCCTTCATCATCATGGATAAACTGCAATTATAGCTTTTAGACATATTTGAAGATTTATAGTCCGCTGCGTGTTGACGTCACTTTTAGGAACGCAACAGTAACAGATTCCCCAAACGATACGTACATGCGTAGCTGACACCGTTAACCTGCAGCGTCTTGTTCTATTCAAGAACTTCTGCATTAGTCAGTGCAAAGCGTGGACGGCCTCACTTAGCGTCAGAGCAGATCATTGGAACCGAATGGGAAAACGGTGCCGGTTAAGTGAAACAAAATACGCCTCATCCATACGATAACCAACGGAAAACGACCTCTCTTTGTGCCCTACGATCTGCCATTTAACGCGTGACTGATTCGCAGCATGCTCGCTCAGATAGCAATTGTCCGCTACCCGATAGCCAGCGATCATCGCGACGTTTCTGACAAACGACGACGACAGTGGCAGTTTGCAATCCCTTTGAATCTAGGCATCTCAAACATGTTAGCGCTCATCATTGGCCGCGTATAGCTGAAGGCTCTACTACAAGCTACATCTCGAAACTCGTGCAGATACCCTTTTGTAGCCCAGTCGACGTCGGTAAAAATCTGCTACTGTTTTCCTGCATTGCCAAGACGAAGCGTTTGTAATAATATTGATGAATTCTGCACCAGTTTCTCTCGACCGAAGCAATGATCATGCTTTTTCTTTGCGTTGCTTTTCTCAGCTCCTCCTTTTTGTCTGCTGTTCAGGATAACGCGATTGGAAACTAACGATTATGGCAGCAAGTTATGACAGTTAGCTGCGACGTACGACTTCTCTGAGACGATTTCAGGGCCACGTTCTGTTCGAGCTACGCTCTGTTAAAATAACTCAGTTAATAACACGATTAAAGGTAGGAGAGCAGATAGCTGACGGTCACTGCTCACGTCGTCTGTTTCCATTTCTACCCTCTGTCTTATTCTTCTGACTGGCAGTGAGTACAACGAAATAAGCACAGGATAAAGGAGAACGGAAAGGAGTGCATTGTCTCTTCCCTAATGTAAGTAATACTCCAATATTGGTAAGTGAGCACCGGACACTATATGTGCGGCCCTGCGAATCTAATGACACCGAGGAAATGAACGGCTCTGCAAAGCCTATACAGATATCGGGCCGCTTAGCTTAATGCATTTGTATCTTAGTGCTTTATTAATGATAATAAAGATTTAGGAGTTCTAAAAGAAGCATAGTGCTTATGTATAATAGATACGACGTTAAGATGATAATACTTTAGTAACAAGAAACGTTGCAGCGACAAAAAGACTAACTAAAGTTGAAGATAGTAAAATCTTCATTTATGGCACGTATATCCGGTTAATAAAGGGTCTACAGATTACAAAACATTCGAAGGTTTTGTGCTACCTGTAGTGTAATATAGAAGAGTGGTGCGGATCATGCAAATGTGATCGTAGCACGTAATTGAAGAAGCCCGTTGATACGCGGCAGAGAACGTTAAGGGCTTGGAAATCACAATGAATGTATATAATATTGAAACAATTTAAATCGTTTTACAATATCTGTGTGGCAGCGTCATCGGTGCTTGCTCGCGTGTGGAACAATCATATTCATCGTATGTATTTTCCGCAAAAAAATTAGATTCAGATATGACTCTGTCAAGTGTTTTATATTGCAGCTAATGGGATTTCACAATAACCCATAAAAAATCTGGCCATTTGCGACGTTCGCAGCTGTCATGACATCAGTACATTGACGGGGTCCTGCAAAATTGAACGAACGCCTATATCAAATTCATCACGGTAACGCTGATCATTAAATGCGCCTTCTAGACAGTTTTTAGCAGGGCTATATGAAATTTCTAATCACTCAAGGCTAAATTTGATCGATCATATATAGCCACTAAAATGATGACATAGAGGAACGTGCTATATATGGAGATGCAATGTTGTCAAACGTATGTTCTGTCGTGTAGCGTAAAAATACATTTGTGATTTCCGGATATATGCTACCGAAACACAGTTACTTAAATCGAACGGCCTGCTTTTTATCAGACAGTGTGACAGATTTATTGACAGTTGGCCGTTCCTTTTAACACTATATCTTCCCGATACAGGCGTCACTATCAGGCCAATGTGACATACATATGAATGTTTATATGCGTACCGGATCTATTATTTAGCGTGTCATCTTAATGATGGCAATAAAATGGTTTATCAGAAATATTACTAAGGTGATATTGATAATAATAATATAACAATAGTCTACGTAATTGCCAGTGATAATGGTATGACAATTTTCGCTCGTGGCAACGTAATTGCTGATGTACTACGGTGCCACTACGATTCCTGTTGCTCCGTAATGCTACGCTGATTTCCATGGGCTTTACCTGTCGCGTACGGCTTCACATGGCTTTCGACATGTATATGTATTGCTTAGTTGGTTAATTTCGATGACACCCCTGTCCCACCTTAGGCTGTTGCAGACCCAAATACAGCTCCCATGCAGCAGAGCGATATACCGATGTCTGTCTACCTGTCTCTTTGCTCGCCTGTCGACAAAAAGTTAAGCTTCGCCAGAAAGGGGGGTAGTCATCAACAGTACTTCACGACCTGCAATCTCCTGCACTTTTTTATGCCCTTTTGCTGGCTCTTCGTAGTAGCAGTACCAAGTATCATGTAGTATTGCTCTATGAAAAATTGCTAAGTTTCGCAAGGCGGAAATCACAGATAAATATAAGTATTTATGCAGTAACACACGCGTCTTCTGATGTTTCTTTCATATACTTTCTTAATGAGAATTCAACGAATAGCAGTCTGCAGATTGAGTTCGTACATATTGTCTAAAACTAATCGTAACACAGACGGGGTCAGTATCAGCGTGGTCGCGCAGACCATCATCAAGCAGCTCGAAACGTTCAAACGTGAAGCACACTTGACGAAAAGAAAAAACAGCTACGATAATGCTATCAGGCGTTTCTACGTGCGAATAGTTGTTTTTTTAATATTCTTTATACTTATATATTTATCTTCGAGTACGACGATTCCATCTGACATACGTATTAATCAGCTATATCAAAACGGATCCGACTGATATTCTGTGTCAATAAGCATTCATTCGTTTACTTGCACCCATCCTATTCAGGTTTAGTGTCACTTATCACTGCTTCCCCAAAAGCGTTTCCCTGTCATTTGTTGGAAAACGTTCGTTTTGGAGGACGTCCTTTTTTTTTTCAAATTTATCTTTATAACACGTAGTTTACAGATCATTGTGAACAACCAACATTTATTTGAATTGTAACCTTTATTGTATTAATTACGCCTGTTGACATTGACTTGATTCGGAATAGCTCGGCCTGCTGCTGAATATGTCATACGTATAGGGTTTTCGTGAGCCCGTGCAATTTTAACCATCAGGATAGTTTCTTTCTGATCTCTAAAAGCAACAGTGAGCTTCTATAGGTCTGAGGTTTCTGTCGTAGAACTTTCAAGTTCACCTGTACAGAAGTACCTAGAATAATTGAATCCGTTTTCGAGATTGCCGACGTAACCTATTCCTTTCTGCATTTATTTTGTATGCATAAACTCTACTTCATTCTAATTACAGAATAAACGTAACTAAACCTCATTTGACAAAGAAGCTAAAATAGCTTTTTTTTTTTTTCTTCTATTTATTCTCCTGATTGCTTGAAAGCAGATCTATATATTGTCAGTCAGTGCTATCAAACATTTTAATCGATGGCGAGCAGTTATGCCAGTGTTCCCCTCATTAAGTAACAACGCTATTTCATTAAAGGGGCAAGTAAGAAATGCAGCAAAGGTGGGTGAGAAAATTATGTTCTGACTTTCTAGGGGCATTATCGTTTTCTGTGCATCTTAGCCGTCATCCTATAAGTGTACAGGATCCCACACGTGAGAGCCGCTGCCGTACATTAATGTCCTGCATATAGCGAAAAACAAGATGACCACATGCACATATATATATACACTAAAAAATGTGGGTTTCTTTAAATTTTCCTTCATCTGTCGACTAAGTAAGCTTAAACTTAAATATTATGAATGTGCAAACTGCCAGCGTCCCTAACGTAGATTGTCAACAGGAAATTATTACAGTGTTTAATTAGATCTAAATCTGGTAACAGATTGTTAATATGAATTAATTAATAGGTTGTTAATGGGTTAAGGCCATGGCCAGTTAAGACCAGATCGACAAAAGTACCACTTCAGTTATGAGACCCAAAGCAACAAATTCATCAGTATCACTGCGAAGTTGCTCAAGTATATATCGGACCTATACTTTTGGCGAATTCTGCCTTTCTTATCATGTGTATTCAATGGCAGTGATACAAAAGAGCAATCTCGGTATGTCGTATAAAAAAAAAATACATATTTATGGCATTCATCCAGTTTATAGCCGATATCGAAACTCTATGAAAATTTACATTTCATATTGCTTAGTATCCAACACAATGTGATCGGGTTCTAGCTAGAGTCTCGTAGCCTGTCATCGCATGGAACATCAGCTTTTATTCTAGAGATTATTTTGTATTGATTCTAACTAAAACTATGTTGTACTGATATTGCCTAATAGCTCATGAACATAACAATTATATCCCTCCGACACCAGCCTGTTGCAGATGTTCTCCACCGTCCAATCACAGCCAGGATCGCCTTTAACGCTAAAACCGGCTGCTGTACTAAAGCGAAAGCTTCGAAAGAAAGAAACATTTCAATACGTTTTGTCCCTTTACTATTGTTTGACTTTATTATTTAGTCTGGTGCTACCACTTCTCGACATCATGTAAAAAAGGTTAACCAATCCGATAGCCAGCGTACGCGGTTCTGCAACAGCATCAGGGTCGATCCGAAACGCTCGAAGCTGATTCCGATAACTGAGCAACAGTACCGTCTAATACAAGCTATATTACTGTGTACTCGTATAACTAGTAATGCCTATACAGCGTAGACAAGCTTTTCTCCAGAACGATTAATTTCCCGTTCTACCGCTAATACAACACATATCTGTGGTGCACCCCTCGTTGGCGTCGGAGCGTCCCCCTTACCCTCCCTTTCCCTTCCTCTATTTTGTTACATTAACGGATATGGTTCCGATTTTCTCTACGATAACAAAAAAAGGGAACGAGAAATGCTCAATGGCGACCATGTCGACAAAAACTCATCAACCCGAATAGTATAGTGTTGCGTCAATGAAGATAATACTGCCTCTTTTTGGCACGCAGCATCCATTCAATGAAAAACAGCAGTAGCAACAATAACAACAACAATTGGTGAACCCTACGCTACCAGCTGAAGGTTATACGAAAGCGGACCGCTATCACTGAATTTGATGGAAACAAGGTTAAAAAAAAAAAGAAGCGTGAATAACATCAACGATGAGGAACGAAAGGTGTGAGTAAGTGAAGGGTGAGAAGCCAACGAGCTCGGCCGAAAAGCGCCATCACGTTGACGATTCATTGTCTCGTACCTGAGTAAGTGAGCAAGGTTTAATGAGTCGGGCCAGTGAACTCTCGAGAGGCACAATAACGCCAGGATTAGAAGCGGTGAGTGAGGCTTTGTCTTGTCTCCTTTTTGCAAACTGGTAATCAGATAGATGAACTAACTGATCATTACTTACGTCTCCGGCTCTATATGCACACAGGCGCGCATATATATACACGCTTACGTACAGCCGCAACAACTACATAGTAAAGACTAGGTGGAAGGTTGAGGTAAAAAAAGTGCAGAGGTTACTAGCTGCAGTGAATTTTTGCGAAACTTTAATGATAGAGTACCACGTTCTTCGTCCTGAATATGACAGTAAAAGTTCGGGTAGATAGAAAAGACTGACACTTCGTAATATAATTATAGTATAATAATGTAATATAATAAATAAAACAATGAGATTTTATTGTACAATTACAGCGTGTTCAGGAGGTCTAGTAACCTTATGAAACTTCAACTAAGGTTTGATGATTTCAAACATAAGTCCTCCATGCTACTTATTTTTGCAATTCATATTCAAAAAGAAATAAAATCCATTTTAAAAATGGAACGTCAGAATTTGCTTAAGGTCTTGTTGGCTTTGAATTTGACGTTTTTCAGGTTCATTTGTACACATTTGTTATTTCCGCCCTCCTTTATTTAAATACCTGAATATATATTTAAAGGACAACTAAGGAAAACATGTTGCTACATAGTTCTACCTTTAAAATCATCAAAATTAAGTTAATCTCCTATATTTTTGTTATGTCGTCAGAATGTTACTTTAATGCGTCGAACCTATTTCCGGAAACCTCACTAACGTTTCCCAGTTTTTGTTCTATCTTTTTTCACTATTCCTGACGCGTTTCCACTTTTCACGTTACCGCGACAAAATAAAAATACTCTATATATTTCTATGACGATGTTTTCTTTTTACATGCACACGGATACATTACACAGTTATCGTCTTATCTTCTCTGGCCTTTTTTTCTGTGACAGGACTGCTCTCTGGTGTACTGCTTTCTCTTTTTTCTTACGTTAAGCGCTCATCTTTCTGCCTTCCTCCATTTTCTGTCACCCTACGCCAGCTACCATTTGAAACGACGAGACGAAGTAAACGGGCAAACGGATGGACGTTTCTGATGGTCCAAGTCTTTGGACTGCTTTGTCTTTTCAGTCAATCCCACGAGCAGTAATAGTGTTGGTAGCAGTGTTGTTCCCATGAACAAGATAAACTATTGCCTGCTTCTGCGGCCGGAGTTGACGGCGTGCAGCTGAAGGTTGTCAGATCCGGCTAGCGCGGGATGCGACCTAACGTCGGGATCGGATTGGCCTGGAAATAGCCAATAAACTGGAAGATATCTTCCGCGTCACTTGCCCTGCTGCTGCCACTATTGTACCTGCTTGTATTTTTCTTTTGGCTGCGCTTCTGTCCTTTCCGTTCTGTCGAACGTCGAGCTAAGTTGCTCGCATTCGCTGTTACTGGCATGGTCGGCAAATATTACGTTCGCTCTCTGTCTTTTCCCTCGCAAAGTAGGGGGGACAGGGGACGCAAACTTCATCGCCTTCCGCTCTTCGAGACCATTATGCAACCTCCATTATATATTCAATGTACATTCGACATAACCTTCAATACGCAGCAGTCTACTTGCAGTACAGCTGTGTTCCCGTCTTTAGCGTGTTAACCAAATCAACAGTGGGGGTCGAGCGGTAGTCTGTCTATAGACGCTACAATGGCACAAAGTAGAAAAAAGCGCAGACGTAATTCTCATTCGTGTCCCACTTTCAGAGAAGGCAAAGGTGGGCAAAAAGTAAAAGGAATGAGAGAAGTAAAAAGAACTCGTTTTTGCTTATTTGGCATAGCTTCTCCTAGGTTTGCTACTCGTTTTCTTTTTTTGGCGTTGTTCCTCTGCTTTCTCTCTCTTCCTTTCTGACTTCCCACTTTTTCCCTGAAAAAAAAACGAAGCTAAACAAAACCTTCAAGCACGAAGAAGAAGTACTAGAAAAAATAAAAGCAGCCAAAGCAAGCGTTCGTCCTTTGTTAGTCATCAGCGTCTCATATACTTCTCAGGCTCAATCGTCATTACTTTGGGAGCCTGCTACAGGCTGAAGGTTTGCTGTCCCTGTTTTGCACATGCGCAGCAGTCCGTAGCCTCGCAACTGGAGTGAGTGTAGCCGCTACAGGGGCAGTAAGGAAACATTGATTTCACCATGTATTGCGGCGATAATACTCGCCTAACCAGTCAATGAGTGCTTCATATTACCTACATTATCTGAGGGAGAAAGGGGCTATATAACCGGGGGATGGGAGAAGTTAGGGGACAGCCAAGTGTGGACATCGGCAAGGGAGAGTAGGCACCGTGATGACCAGAAGGAGGCTATCTAGCAGAAGCAGAACAAAGAAAACCCAGTGTCATTATAGCAGAATAGCACAATCGCCTGTCTTTTGCGTGGTAGTTGTCGTTGTCAATGTACTGTCATTGCTGCTGCTGCTGCTGCTGCTGCCCTCGCCTGGAATCTCGTTTTTTTTTGTTCCATTTCCGACGGTGGCACATCTGGAACATCCTAGCCACTCGCGATTTCGACGAGCAAACAGTATAACCGGGGCCTCCCAAACTGAACGCAGCACGCAGGCTATCTTCCGTAAGCCCAGAATCTGTCGGTCTAATGACCCGGAATAGAGCTCCTCAGAGGATCCAGGCTACTGCCGCTGCTGGTTTGCTTCAGCTCTAGCACCAGCTCAGATACCCATTGCCAGTTCAAAAGACGACGTGAGCCGTACTATACTTTCTCTCCGTACGCATTTGTTCATTCTACTCCTTTTTGCCCCATCCCTTGTTTTTCCCGTTGCCATGGGAAAGCCCCGCGCCATCGGAACACTACCCGGGACTTTTGTAGTTTCTCTCTCTATCCAAAATTAGCACTCTATTCAACCGCTCTAGAGAAGGGTAAACGTAGCACTTCTCGACTGAAATGCTGACGGTCGAGTCCTGGCCTCGTGTGGTTCGCAGCTGAGCTTGACGTATCCATCTTTAGAACGATCTGCACTTTACAGTTCCCTGTGCACATCAGAGCAAATCGTTCGCCGCTAGTCTCTAGACTCTGGTATGCTTAAGCAATGGTTGTTTTGTACCTTCCTAGAAGCCAGTCCCAAAGTGATCCGGAATTAAGCAGGATAGGGGCAAATCTCTCACGCTGCCTTTCAGCGTTTTTCGTAACTATCTCACTGCTTAGAGTATTCAGATAATGAAGGGTGTCGCATTCCACAAAAGTTTTCTGGTCGTGCCCTCTCTCAGTCTTTTGATGCGCCATGCTAACAATGCTTTGTCTTTTCCAGTAGATGATGTATGACTAGCAGGACATATACGAGCTACCTGTACATAGACGCGTTAAAAAGTGTCGACGATTAGGCATTAATGAAAAGCCTCACGCTAACTCCTCTTGACTCCGTAGTCAATGAGAGAACGACATAATTTCTGATACTTTTAATAAATTGAATACACTCTCACATACGTCGATGCAGTTGACGACAAAACGTTAGAATATTTACGTATACATTATTACAAATTCACATTATGTAGTATATCCATCGTATATGTGGGCACATTCAAGCGAGTCGAAGCACATGCCGAGTGCGTTACGCGAGAAGAGTTCCACAAAGCCTACCATGATGCGATTATTGATTCGTTTATAAATCCTCAGTTGTGTCTGTTACTGGTCTGTGCTAGCGAAGCCCTTCTACAGTAATGTGCTTGAAGATTTCAGCTGGTAAATGAACGTACGCTTTGGCAAATCGATGGATCAGCCGATGGAAACGTACAGCGGTCAAGTGCATCGACTCCTTCTATTTCTTGTAGTCTTTATCAACAGAATAGATGAAATGTCGTCACAGACGATCGAGTCTTCGACGAACACTGCCAGCGATTGATTATTTAGGAGACCATTTAGACCCGACCCGTTCGAGCGAACTACATACATGTGCTTCGAAATACAGTTTCCAATGAAACGTCAAAGCGGGAAAACAGAGTAAAAAACTTCTTGCCTTGACATAAAGAGAAAATAGAATAAAGAACCGAAGGAGGAGATCTTAAGGTGAGCGGTACAAAGCGAAATCGTGCCATGGGGAATTAGAAAAATGAGATAACGATAAAGAAGGAGAATGCAAGAATAGGACATCGCGTAGCGATGAATATAACGAGTGAAGAAAAAATCCTAGACAAAAGAAGCTTCGAACAGACTGGATCACTGGATCGGTGTTCTCATCGTCATTATCATTGTCCCGTTTCTACGATAGCAGAAACGGGAATTGCCATGAGGACAAGAACAGATGGGGGCGTCGCAAAGCAGGGGCCGGTGAAGCCAATAAATTCAGGAGTACGGATGTCGTGCAGGTTTTCCATTCGCCGGGCTGGGAATTATAATAGATTTGGATTACGTAGGCTAGTGACAACTGGGTGAAATTCAGTTCAGAAGGGGAAGGACCTGATTCGGGATATTGGCAGTAGTCGCCTTAGGGAATGGAGATATTCGTGCCGTTCCGACTTGCTGGTAACTGTTTGTCAAGCCGCAGTCATATTCAGCTCGCTTTTGTGCAGTTTACCTTAAACACTTAGTTTTTACCGCCTTGGGCGGAAAAGCCAGCCAAGGTTGAGTATAAGCCCCATCTGTTCCCAGGAAAGAGTTGTTGATGCACCTATTTTCTCACAAGGCTTCTTTTTTTTTTTACCAGATATCTAATTGGCCTAAAATATGCTTCTAAATAACAAAAAAAAATTAAATACGGTGACCGAAAGCCCAAGAATCAGACTGGGCATGTATAATTAAACGAAGCCTACAAAAGACAGTCGAAATATGCCATATTGATTTATCAAGCTGAAATCCTTTACCTACACATATCCTCAAGTCTACACAAATGAAGTATCGTTAGGTGTGTATTTATTATATCTTGTGGTTATACGTGCCTAGGTACAGCGATGGTGCAGCTTAATATTCCTCCTACGGCAAAAATGAAGCTATTAATAGACCCACAATTATTATGTGTCAATGCCTAGTAGACATATAAACTGAACACTTATCATAGTGGCGACCAGAAGTGAGTCATGAAGTTGAACGCGAAAAAGCAAAAGGTACCCGATTTAGCGACGTCCACTATAATAGTAATATACCTTATTATATCAACAGTGATTATAATTCATGTTATCATAATGTTGCGTGACGATTTTCTCTGCGTTGTGTACGTATACATAGATATACGCGGACCCGGTTCCTGTTAACATTACGTGTCACGTACGAAAACGCGTGTTTCGACAGGAAACACCATAGCCATCCACAACTAGAAGTATGGCATGAACTTGCAATATTTGCCGACACTACAATCTGGTTTCGTCTCAGACAATAGCAACGCTCAGTTATTATTGCAGATAGGCACGCTACGCATTGAAATGTATGTGATCCATCCATGGCATTTGACAACATCAGCACTAACAGAAACTGCAGAGTCAATAAACTGTACAGAAAGCAACGAAACCGAAAATATACGTAAAGCGTATCGCACATACACTCCTATCTCATTCATCCCGCACCGTGTAGCTTTCTGTCCCGCCCTTTCATTTATCCGAACATATTCGAAATCAAAGAAAAACGACTGATATAAAAGAAAAAAACGCGTGCGAAATACTGATTGGACTGAGAACGCGACGTGCAGCGATCAAGGCTCAATGATCGCCATAAAAATCGATCCTATCGCATACGGTGCGCTATACAATTACGTATCACTGATACTTGAACGCGCAACTATCTGCCCCCAATCAGATGGTGTGTTTCATATGTATAATGTTTACATTATTACCAATACATTGTCATCACTTCGACACTGATCGACCAGAGTTAATAAACTTGTCTCCTTTACCAATCCATATGTGTTTCCAACCGGAAACAAAGAAAACTACAAACATTGTTCACATTATTACCACTGTTATTATTGACGTCCCATCGTTTGTTGCTTAAACATTGCCGCCGGTTATATTTAGCCCACTTGAGGTATTCCCATTGTAAAACTATCTCGTAGGAAATGTTTAGTATGCAGTATTACCCATTTACGCGTTTCCCTCAACCTACTCATATGTAGACTCCGCTCATCCGGCAGTCCGAACCGTCGGATAGTGATGAAGCGCCGAAAAAGAACGATATGACGTTTTGTGTATATATAAATTCACAATACACACCATAATGTCTGACTCCAGATGGTAAAGAGTTTTATTATTCTTTCTCGTTTGCATCCGACTTAGCTTGTTCCGCTCCTGTGTATGAGACACTGACAATCAGTTTGCCCATATTCGATCAACTCATCCGGACCGAAAATACCTTAGCCAGATCCGGAGTGAATTTTTTCATCTTCGACAACAGTTCGGAACCCATACGCATCGGGTCAAGCAAGCAATCACGGCAATCAATAGCATGCCGATGATTTTTGTCTATAGGAAGAAACATTTTCTGGCTAAGCCGACCGTTGCTACTGTGGCTGTCCCCATTAAACCTAAGAATTAAATAGGAAGCTGTCAAAGACGCATTTACAAACTACTTGATGGTGATTAAGGACGCAGATTTAGTATTTGATTCTGAAGAAAACACACGGATACCGTATGTCGGTTATAGGTCGATAAGCTAGGTCGCATCACAATTCACGTGCAGACGTTTTCGAGCTAAAATACATCACTTTCTCTCAATTATTATCTCAATTGGTTTACTAAGACTGCGATGTACATAGATATTTGAATTACGTGCATATAAAAAGTGAATCGGATACTTTCAGGACTCCGATCGAACAGTGAAAGACGTTTAACTTTGACGTCATAATAGACTTTTCTATGGAGAGGTATTATCTAACGTTTACGTAGAAAATCTAATTATGTGATTTGGTTTTATTTGGAATTTCGCTTGCCTTATATAATAAACAGTATTTATTATATGAAACATTTTATCGCACTCGTTTGATTAACGCCAGTGTGAACAGTTTTATCTATACCGTAGTAGATCGGTTGATACCTGGCGGCGTTTTGAGGGGTTTTTCTTCGATACACAGAGTAAGGATCACAAGTAGAAGGAGCATTATTAGAACAAATTTAGCTTGTTCTGTGAGCATTCATTGCGTCAGCGGCAAGATGTATAGTTTTTGCAGTAGGTGTAGATCTCTACGATGATTATGGTGAGTGACCTTGATGGACACAAGCAGTCATAACAAAATCTCACATTAGGGCTCTGTTGTAGGTATTAATATTATTGTTATTATATTAAGCTCTGTTATTGTTGTTGAACCTGTTGCCGTTCCGAAGAACGATCTCCTTAAGTCACGCGTTCTATAGGTTACGCTGTTGCGCGCTAAATTTTAGCTTCCGCCATCCGCTTCTCGTGCCGTTCAATGATCGTTCGCCTGGATAGTTGTTTTATAGGTCTTCGAACATTTCGGCCGATTGTGCCTAAATCCGTTGAATCATCTGCTAAAGAGCGCTTTTAGTTGCTTATAGCTCGACCCGAACATTCACAATCAATTATAATAACGATGAATATTGGGTAATATGATTATTTTGACGTAACGACGCATACTTATAGCTGGTAAATATATATTCATAGTGGCGCCTTATTCTCTGATAGTGCTACATAGATAAACGTCAAAGTGTATCGTGATCTTTTCCGACGAGATCAACTAAATCTCGAACACGGAAATGATTCATTTCTCTACTTTACATTTTACAATTTCCGACATTAAAACTGTTTTCTTTTTGACAAAGGCCACTGCAGTCAATCGCTATCCAGGCCAAAGCTAGAATTTTGATCTCGATGTCGGAGGCGGCTTTCCGCCCGCTTTCGATCTTCCCGTTTCGATGGCCAACGCCTTCTTTTTTTCTTCTGGGCGAAACATTATCATTGTTAGCGACGCAACTGAACCTCTTAATTGTAGTTGCTACATTCCCAGCTGCTTGTCGACCATGAAGGCAAAGACTGGCGAACACAGAAAACATCGTAAAATTGACAGTAGTAGATGTCACGATATGATACGCATGGTCATACCTGTTCTCGATACTATCCGTCGATTCATTATTTGTGTAAACGATTTACTTTATTATTTCTGGGTGGCGGTTGAAGGTGAAAGTTGGCTTCCAAAAGGTGTCCCGCTGAAGATCGTTGGAGGAGCATCGAAGGAACAACGGCGACAATGTGCTTGTCGCATGGACCCCCCGGTTCACGGTGACACAACATGAATGGTGATGATATTCGCGCCGCGCCTGATAAAAATTTACACCCACTGAGCAACACCCGTAGCAGCCGAGGGGAAATGATTAATGAATATTTCTAATTGCAATTAGCAGCCGGTGAACGGTGGGCGGTCTAGCGTACGTCGCACGTGCTGAGGTATCGAAAGGGGCCTTGAAAAGCGAAAGATGGGACGTCAGCAAGGAATTCCAGAGCTATGCTTAGCAAATACTAGACGGTACACAAATGGTTGTCCGTTAATTGAGTTGTCTCACAGGAACGAATGGCAGTAATCCATTAATTGACTCATTTGACAAGAACGCATAGGGGAAAACAGATCTGTATGTGCCTGTGCCTTTATGTGTGAAGTGAAACACCAGGTAGAAAATTCACACCGATCACTATCAAATGCAGCATGAGAAAAAATCGTGAAATGGTGATGTTGGAACATACATTTGGTGAACAAGATTTGATCAAGCTAATTGTTGTCTGAAGGTCGGTAATTCTGAAGTCGGATCAGCTCGTTTCATATCAGACGAAGAGATTTGATTGATGGATTGTTCCCACTCACTAAGATAATGATTCGAGTAATTACTAGATATCAGTGACGCTACGTGCTTCAGGTTGTTGATTATCCTATAAAACCATACCTAAACGACAGCTGGTTGCTGATGAATGAGGCTAATTGCGCATCGATCAGCAGCGGAACAATGGGCGTATGTATAGCTCGGCTTTCGTTCATCCACAATTCAGAATCTAAATTTTCACACAGAAACGTAATGACATGTATATATCAGAGTTTTTCTTAATTCATTTAAATAGTAGCAGAAAAGTTGAATCAAATACGCCAATATAATCTGACCGTGTGTCCCTACATAAATATTAAATAGTACCCCAAGGGAACAACTTAGAACATTCTCGGTCATTTTCTTCTTATTCGCTGTTGTTCTCAGTTTTTCCTAATTCTAGCGAATGTCCCACCTAACTTTTCGTAAATTTTCCCTCATTCCATTGCAAAAGATAGCTTACACACTTACATCGGTAAGTCATCGGCTTGTCGGCTGCGACCGCACCGAAAGCAATAAAATCATGTGTGTTTAAATATTCACAGCATTCCAAACACATCGCGCTGACCGCGACGACGAGCGTACGCGTAAAACGAGCAGTTGCAACAGTTTACTTGTTCAGGACACGTCAACCTGTTTGTTCTACTTGGCGCAGGCCTCAGCAGCGTGGGCAGATCTTCTTTTTATTCACGCATTCTGAGGTTCCGCTGAGGGAAGGCCTGAATGAAGTGAGAGGGAGACCCAGATAGAAGCGCTAATTTCCGACGATGCCATTGAGTTGAACACTTAAAGCTTTCGGTGCGAGCACGAAAGTGCCGTTCGCTTGCGACTCAACCAGGATGACACATGGGCTAATGCAAGCCTTCATATCACTTCAACTTTGATTCTCTTATATAGCGATCCGATTGGAGATTTATGTTTTGCTTTCTTACTGATCAATTGCCCTTCTAGCCAGCATACGGTCGCTGGAGCTGTTTGTAGGAACGAACGGTTATCGTTGCAGGAGAGGCGTTAGTGCAAGAGAATTAACGGGGGGAAGAGAACGTGTCGCTGAAAGCCGTTCCCAAGTGAAATAAATACATCACTGTTTGATGGAGAACCGCAAAGCCCAGCTGAAAGGATGGAAATATAGCATCTTGCGATACGAACAGCTCCAGCAAAAGTAAGAGAAAAATAGAGGATGTTGAACTCGGAAAAACGCCGATACTCACGAAAATTTTCTCGTCTTCCGCTTGACACGAGGTGTCGGTCAGCACTGAGAGACTCATACCGACAAGTAAAAATGTTTCCTACTACTAAAACATAGACATTTTCTGCGAAGTTTCTACGGATGCGATAGGTTCAGAAGTCAATACGAGGGTATATATAACTAATATAGGAGTTTTCAGTGAAAACATATAACGGTGATAACAATGTGCCTTCTGCTATAGAGAAGGTTTACAAACAGAAGAATCATTATCATCACCAACAATTATGAATCTACTCTATAGTTATCGAAAACACCAAGAAGAGGGGGCCGGTTGTTTCAGGGTATGCGACCTGTTTTAGATAGCGTCTTAGATAATATATAGCGGTGCTCTCCTAACCTCGAATTTTCTTGCGGTACCAATAGTGTCTTCCCTGTTTCGTAATAAGTAACTGATCTGATGCAAATCTACATTGAGAATGATTTAAAATTAATACCGAAATGTATTTTCCCTGTTAGCTACAGGTTACGTACTGGCGCATCGCAAAACGAGCGCGTTGCACTGACTTTTTACAGGGGCGGTTAAAGGATACGGGTTTGTAATCACCGAATCGACACGATACTTTTTTTACGCTGAGGGAAGCTTAAGTGTTCCGTCAACAAACGCAAGACCGTTTAGACAAATTCCCTGGTTATTTTTGATTGCGCCGTACATTTCTATAGAGACCCTTACATGATACACGTGTAAGGTTCCGTTACAATGTTATCTGTATTCGTAAGCATCGTACTTGTTATAAAACCCTGTTCACTTTATTATGGAAGAGTAACATACGTGAACATTCAAAACGGGCCATTGCGTGTGAGCACCAACAAAAATAAACCTTTTTGTTGTTATTATCCCGTATTACTGGCTCAGTACGAGATGTGGCATATAAGCGTGATCCACTCATATGGGCCATAGGTATATATGTGCGCACATAGATATTTGGTAAAAATTTCGCAATTAGAGCAATACAATGAATAGAAAATTCTGCATTGGCCAGATTCGAACCCGACGACACCAACCGTGACTCTGTCTAGTACTCTGCAACATAACAATAAGAATCAAAGCAGCCTTTTAATGATGTCATGTCTCTTTTACCAGCGTTTGATACTGTTGAACTTCGGCCGAGTAGTGAATGGTCGAGGCAATTGGATGTAACGTACATCCGACGAAAGACTGATCTGTCTAACTACTTTGCCTGACTGTAATCCCATCACCACAACTACCGCGGCGGCCTTGCAAAATCACGTAAGGCTTGTACTTGAGTAAAAGCGGCAAATCGGGGCTAGGACAAACAAAAACAACACGATATTGTCCCTAAGAAGAAAAGCCTGATGTAGGCAGACAAAAAGCCCTGCGATATTTTATCGCCGTTGCCGAGGTCGAGATATTGGCTGCGGAGAATGCAATACAGGGGTTCATTTCTACTGTGCGAGTCAGCTGCGACCAAATGAACAAGTGAAAAGAATTGTTTTCTACAACGACAACAATGGTTATTTTATTTAGACTAGAAAAGCTGAAAATTTTATTGAAAACTTTTCCTTTCTGTTTATTGCCGGTGATACTGACTTATCAAAGAATATCTGAGCGAACGCTGACAGTTCAGTCAGCTTATATTGTTGCTATTGATATTTCTGTGATCTGTCTTCATATGGATGGCTTCACATGAGACTTCCAGTAGGTTGTTTAGCTTTTTTTTAAAAATGCGCAAATGGTCGTAACGATGGCAAATATACTTTATTAGATATATGATAACTTGATCTCTTCGTTCGCCTCTATATGTGTTTCTATTTCAAATAATATATAGCAAAAATAACGTTAACGAAAGCAACTCAAAATCTCTTTGAATTCAATGATGCAACGGTGAAATCTTCTAACGATGATTTTTCCGGCATAAGCTGGTTAAGCCGCGATACAATTTGCCCGTTGTACACTTCAAAGCAGTGGGCTAACTTGCTTGCAACCACATTTATTTGGGTAAAAAAAAATCGGTCGCTGCAGTTAAAGCTATCTTAACGGACCAGCAAATCTTTTGGCAGGCCAATTGCCCAGACGGACCCTCCAACTGAGGACTGACACAATTGCTACAGCTACCGCACTTGCTCCTAGTAATGTTTCAGCTGTTGTTGTATGTCCCTGTTCTCAATGGACTACCCGATAACAGCAGCACACAAACACCCATTACGTGCCAGACACCATACGTCAGCCACACGTTCGACAATGATGCTCACGCATATCGAATAGCAAACGGTACGCAGATCCTGGTCGAACAAAACAAAAATAAATCGAATATTTATATGCTTTTCCATGCAATGCCCACTGCTTATCTTCGTTGTCGACCATTTCTCCAAAATGGTACTTAACTATGCCGAAGATCGGTACCGAATTGCTGAGTGGAACTGCATCGTGTTACGCTAGAACGCGGCAGATACGTAAAATATCCCAGCCCTGCTATCTACCCCTCGATTGCAGGCGGTGATCAAGAATTTTAGCGCCGGCGTGGACTAGCTGGCTAGCGGTCAGAGCGCACTCCGACCCAAAGATGCGGCTAAAAGCTAGTCGTTGATCGTCTATAGCGTTATTGTTTTATCGACGATCTTATGTCATTACCGTGTTTGCCCTTATCACTGTCATGTTATCGAAAGGGCAAAGCTCAGCAGCATGGAAGAGTCAGTCAGTCAGTCAATGTTGACCAAGACAAGGGGCGGGAGGGAGCTAGAGGGGTCTGAAGCGTCTGGAAGGCTGAAGAAACTAGCGCCTGAAGGAGCGAGTAAGATTTGAAAAACTTTAGTAATCGCAAAGAGACAAGCTGCATCGCGTCGCTTCTACAATACAGCGCTACCACAACACACTTATGACGCTGATGGAACATCGTTCACGACGATGGTAGCGTCACCGTGCAACAAATCGATAGATTGAACATTACAGAGAGGACTGATAGCCGGACAATTTAAGCACCATTCGATATATAGTGGCGCCACAGTTGTCGTATGATCGACAACGAATAAAAATCGCATAATCTCAACATAAAAAAGAAACAATATACCTTCTTTATGTTTATTTTATTCTTTATTGTATTCTTTTGATACTCTATAAGCATTCCACTACAAAAACAGATAAATAAATAGCGTTTGGCTATCTCCAGGATATCGAGTACCTATGGCGCGCAAACGGTCTGATAAATGACAAGCAGATTTACAGACAAACATCTATATATATAAGCCCAGCGCGACATATATATGTATATATATATATATGTGTGTCGCGGTGGGCTTTATTTGCTTACGGGGATTATTGGATACTAAAATAAACGTTTAGAATTTTACACCCGGAATACTAGCAATAGAAATTCCCGTATCGTGCGATAAGTGTTCGCTTTATATATAAGTCGTACGTTTGATCATCGTAAAAACATTAGCCAAAATGAATCGACTTAAATTTACCGCGTGTCCAAGTGTTCTCTTGAGCACTTTGATATTGATAGTTGGGTTTACCTGTTTGAGGAGCTGTTTATGAGCAAATATCGCTTCGTACCTCATCAGCACCCGTTCCTTGGACAACCGATAGCATCTATGAATCTGGCACAACAAATGAATGATACGTATAACACACTAGGCTACCATTCATTAAACAAGCAAAAATATATTTTAATAAACAAACATTTTTGATAAGTTCACAACAATCGGTGTGAACTAATACTAGCAAAAGGGCCCAGCCAAACGTCAACGCCTGCGTTCATTCCATTATAGTAAATCTATGAAGTACTTTCAGACTAAATGACGGGTATCTTGCATAAATTTGAATCTATAATAATAATAATTATTATATTCAAATAACTTTAATTAAAACTTTAAAAATTTTCACTCCATATATATATATATATATATGTATATATTAAAGCGCGTTCTCACGCCTGAAAGCGACGCTGAAACATTACGTCATAATAAACTAGTTGCATAGGTTTCAATACATAGAACAGCAGAAGTGATCAGGAACTCTCTACGCGAATGGCTGTAGTCCTGTCTGGACCCTTCTTATTCTCACATTTTATTAGCCGAACAGAATTAAATGAAGAAAGATATGCTTCAGGCAAAAGCGACCCAGGTCAGTTATACTTTATTTATGTATGTTTATATGTCAGTATACATTAGTTGACAAGACTGAAGCCAGACATTACTATGCTTACGCTAGCCTCGACATACGCTACAGCTTCGATAATGATAGGTTACGATATAAACGTTACTCCCATTACCACGTACGCTGCGACTACCCCCCCCCCCCCCCCGAGTAAAGCACTAAGCAGTTGCATCGGCTACGATCGGTCCTATTTTCATTTCTGGCTCCGTCATCGCTTGCTGAAAGCAAAACCAACCAAAGACTGCATCTAATTGCTGCTTACTGTTAATAAAGCAATAACATATGCATACATCGCAACATCGTAGGACTAAGGACATCGATACGCCCCTTGCATAGATTTCATCTGCATAACGTTGGCCCCGCCTGATCGTTTAGAAAGCAACAGAGACAGCACTGCCCAAATGTTTGTTTCTCTAGAGCCCCAAACCAGTTACGACGACCCAGTCAACTCTACGTACATAGCAGGCACCATCGAATATCGCTGTTCTGTGCGTGCAAATTGCTTACATACAGACGAACGTTCCTAACTCCGCCGCAAAATGACAGGCGGCCGAAATGAAATACGTTAGATAATGAATGAAAACCCGGGCGACAATCTTGTCGCCACTGTTGTTGAAAATAGGTAGTACATGGTAAGTTTTCTGTTTATCCTTTGTGCTTTCTGGGCTAAAATCGCTCAACCGAGACACAACCGGCCAATTTTGCCCTCGTCTAACATAATGGCGTACCGTGTAGACAAACAAAACTGAGACGTTGGGCGTCGACGAGGAGCCCGCAAATGTGAACAGATCGTTCTCAAACCCTTTCAAAACGTTATCCAAGTCCGTGGCAATTGCTTGAAAGCGATTGAGTGAGCCCCGCCAGAAGGGAAAAAAAAAGCTACTTTCACCGTAAGCAAAATGCTGGCAGAAACACTAGAGAGAGGAATATCGAAGTGAAACTGATTAGCGGCCAAATTCAAGTGAGATATGGGTGCAGAGGCAAATCGAGGCAAAATGGGCAAATTCGTATCCGGCTATGGCAGCAGCCGGGCGGAGAGAAACGTGTTACATGCAGCTTGTAAACGGGCTAAGGCAATGCGGCTTGCTCTGTTGACTTTACAGGAAAGGCAGAACCCAAAATCCAAGAAAAAAAAAAGTTGTTAGGAGGCGTTTTAGGCTAGAAACAGGTACGGCGAAATTAAAAGCATGAACGGCTATAGTAATAAATTGCCACTACAGTCGTTGATGATGACTGACGACGCTGTAGCCAATGGCTAAACTTTGAAAGGAATAAGCTAAACGCTAAGCAGAACAAAAATTGGCGTTCTCTGGTCGGAATCAAATAAAGCGAATTTTCGATGACCGAGTGGTAAACGTCACCTAAATAGTTATTGTGCCAAATTAGGAACGCTCCTAGGAAACCTCGTGGGTTTGGGTTAATCTCTAATAGAGTCACATAGTTATCTGTAACCACAGGGAATGTGAAGAAAGATGAACGGCTGGTTATCGCTTACGTTACGTTCCTAAGTGCGTTTTTAATATAATAACGTAGTTGATAATGGGTTTCGGTGTAAAAGCGGAGTGAAACAAGTTGCCGAAACGAATCAATTGAATGAAGCAGAGCGGGGCGTCATGTGGGAACAAAACAATAAACAGCTTCGAAATGACAATTATCGTCAATGTAAAGGCAACCTCTGACACATCTGCCTGTTGAAAAATTGTCAAAGGGATCCGTAAGTCCTTTTACCATTAGGATTAATTAATGAGCATCACGTTACCTCCCCCATGACCACTCACTAACGAGGTCGTTATAGTGTCAAGGCAAATAGCAAGGTATCAGCCACATTAATAATGGACCAATAATATAATCTAAGAAGCAGATGGAGACTTAACTGCTTTCATATTTGGCAAAGGTAACTTCTTGTATATCTTTTACCATCTTCTTTCTGAATATCCGGTCAGACTTCTAACTTTTAGTCAATCATTTCACCGCTCTCGCTGCGTTCATCATATTCTTTGCTTTGTGTTTATGTTTTTAAACTTGTTTTTGCCTACCGAGCTATGACGAAGCTACGGCTTGCCAACCGAGGTGTGACGGTGTCTTGAAAACATTATCAGTAGTGAGCACCTGAACCACTGTTTGTTTCACTCCGTTATAACATTTCCAACTGCTTAGAGCGGTCATGTGCACTGCCTCAGCACATGATACTGACGAAATGTGGATTTTTCGTTGTACATTCTTGCATGGGACTATGGAGCCGACAACCATGGTGAAAGATGTACATCTATAAAAAGCGTTTTTGGCCGTTTGAGCCACATTCTGCCTGGCTAACAAATATGTTCACGCCACACGGAACAAGCTCAAAATAACAAAACACTTTTTTTTACTATATCCTAAATCTATCAATGAGTAATGTCTAATAGTTCGGCAGCTTTGTTTGTCTCCCTTTATCATTACCTTATTGAATTACATATGACGTATAGGTGCTGCTTGTCGTCAATCGTGTTCTCCTTTTGAACAAAGAAAGTGAATCAGAAATCACCGTTACACAAATGCTGCCCAAGACACGAGCGGCTATAACACGGAGAAATGGCTTAATTCGTCACCTTCGTGGCGGTCGACGGGTGTGTGCAGCACGTGAGTCACGGTCGTAGCCATTGCGGATACACGACATCTTGTGTTTGCTCACTTTTATAACGGATTTACATTGCATTGCAGCTTTTGTTCTTCTGTGCTGGGGAAATTAGTCATCGTTTCCTCTTATTTTGCTAGATACCCACTGTAGATGTCGTTGTTATGGTTCTCGCAGTTACACACGTAACGCTTTCGTGCTTAGCTAAATAAAAGAACTTATTCGGTCTGACTGGTCACTAGCTGGCTCAACAGAAATCGTTGGCGGAATGGTATTCTGGCTTGGAACACGCCATTTCACGAGACAGGCTGTGCCTCTTCTGAAAAAACCAGTTTCGATTTATCTGCCGGCTGATCATCGCCGTTTTCATAGTGAACGCGTTGAACAAATATGCATGAAACAGTAGAATTGAGATGGCTGCTTCTGGGGATAAAAAGTGGGGTGGAACAGAAAGTTTTTGAAACAGATTGTTTACATTTATTCTGGCAGCGAACATCAAAGCGCAACTGAAGGGGATAAACGGTGTATGGTAACTTGCTATAATTGAGACAGAAATTGCAGAGTCATACATACAAGTGGACAGATTCGCAGCAACTGTTACATGTGATGGGAACTATGTCAGTGAAGTTTGCCAACGCAGTTCCATACATATATATACACCTTTTTGTTGGTTTATGAGTTAAGTTTATGCAGTTGATATAAAATCAAAAATTGCGGGGTCAGAGATCTAAACTTGCATCTTCAATCGTGAGCTGTCAATTTGTTGTACAAGACCAACGCAGATTAGATTCTAGTTTTTACAGTCGTTTTATGCCGTCGCCAACACATTATTGTTAAAAGACAAATAAGAGAATGCCTCTATGAACACAGTTGCCAAGTCCGACTGTCATCAGCACCTAGTATCACAGTTGAATCTTATTCTAAAACTTTGTTTTTAGCCATTTTTTATTGTAAACATTTTTTAAAAGTGAAAAACTTGTATTGGTTGTCAATTCTGTATGCTGCAATTAACCGGCAAACAGTTTAAATTGAATTACAATGTAATATTAAAGGCGACCACTACGCACGGAGGTCGGCCCCACGAGACCACAGTGATAGGCCCTATCCCGCCGTTGTACTGTCTATAATCGCAGGTATGATGACACATTGAATTTACAGACGCCCTATAACTTGTTGTCGACCAGAATGATCCCAAAGAATCTGCCAGTACGAAGATCGTGGTAAAGAAACGGCGGAAAGATTGATGTCTATGATAGTAGCAAACCTATCGGTCATACCTCTTAATCTGTCACACATATATAGTAAAGTAGGGTTTTACTAGCCGAGCTTCAACCTACTGCAGAGGAGGACGAAACGAAAACCGGTTCTATTTTTAAATATAGAAAACACTGCTCTATGCAGGGTGAACGTAAGCGAAAAAGCGTCGTTTGACGTCGCAGCCACTGTGTACCGTGTACATATGTATTTTATTAATTCAGTCCATCCAAGTGGATGTCTATAAATGGGTACGTGTGCAATTTGACCATTTGTTTTTCATCAGCATCGTTGCCATACTATGATCATGTCTCCGGTAGCCAAATACATCCATCTATAGTGGATCAGTATTCTGTCACTAATTTACCGCCTGCTTCTCGTTGTATTTCTAAAACGACAAATTGACCACATTTGCTCCTGCCTCCTCGCTCCCTTCGTCGGCGTTTTTTGCATTCAATCTCGTCGTCGTCGTCGTCATCGTGGTCGTCGTCGTCGTCGTCGTCGTGGTCGTCGTCGTCGTCGTCGTGGTCGTCGTCGTCGCCGTCGTCGTAGCTGTTATCATCAGCATCGAAGAGATCATAAATTAGTGGCGCTGCAATCGTATCCCGTCACCGAACTTTGCCAGCTTTCACCCAGCGGCCGTTTGACTCATACGCCACCGTTTGCCGCTAGCGCCAGCAGGATTCTATCCTGGAGATTCTGAGCGATGCCCGTATGAGGAAGCGTTTTATGCATCTGCATAATAGCGATGTCGGAGCAACAATGGTCGCAGCGACAGTATAATCAGAAGTGTACAGTAGACAGTTGTGCGCTACAGCGAAAAACAGAACACGAATCGATATCGTAGCGAAAATAGACTGCTTGCTCGTTTCGAGATAGCGACAAAATCTGAAGGATGTGTACGCCAGCGCACATGTGGGGTTGAGGCGGGAGGCTGGTGGATTCGGGGAGGAAAGAGAGGCGGGGCGTAGAAAATGATACAGGGGCATTGAATAGAAACTCAACGGTTCATTACATCACGAGCAGCCAAAGCCAGCATGGTTGGCAGCCGATTATACGATGCTACCGCTGCCGTTGTCGACTATATAGGAGCGGCCTTATTTTGGCCGTGCTTGCTGTCATCAAATGCTGCTACTCACTGGTTGAATAGACCTTATACACTTAATTAATATGCTTTATTTCTCGCTTTCTGGTTGTCGTTTCCTGACACAGATGCACACTGGCCGGCGGCATAGCGGCTGCGATGGTTTCACATTGTGCTGTATCACAGGTTCTACACTATACTGTATATCTCTGGCTGTCCATTTGTGAGGGAAAGGTAGCTGCGATTCCGCATTATCCTCGTCTATTTATCTCCATACGATATGTGGATATGTCAAGACACGAGCCTCTACTGCACGGTACAGTTGGCTACATTACTACCGACGGGAACATTATTGCCATTGCTGGTATCATTATTACGGTTATTGATGTCTTCGTAGGCTATATTTTCACCTTATTGCGTACCATTATTCTTCGTATGATTACATAAAAGAGATATCAATCTCGTTTGGTATTGTTCCGCCTATCGTGTTTAGGTTCGTGAAGGGTCTCGAATACACGACGGCCCGAGGAGTTCATCCAGTACGTTGGCTGCACATGCCGCTCCGTCTCGGTAAAGCAATATAAATACGCGTATCATTTATTTGTATCTATAAGTAAACAAAACAGTGATAAAGTGGCGCTGGTGGCGACACTAGCTAGTGATGCTGATTAAACATGGAGAAACCAGCGACGACGACGTGGCAAAGTTTTACCATATGATCTTTTTAGTGGTGAATCAAATATATAATTCTGACTAGATGTATAATGTGGGAATTATATATATATGCGTGGCTTATATATATATATATAAGAAATTATTTAAATGATATCTATCCTACGTACGATCAATTGGTTATATGGTAATACTGATAAATCGTATGCTGTAGTTTGGCAACGATCAGCATGTAACAATTCGTTGGCAGTATCGATCGACAGATTGTTGAAGTGTTTGTTGTTGTGTCTGAGCGTCTATAGTCTAGATAGCAATGTTGCTTCGTTCGAAAGAGTTCTGCTCTAACGATTTGATACGATAATTCGAAAATGTTGGTTATATGATCGTTCCATATAAAAAAGGTGGAAAAGTTCGCTGAGTGTGTTGTTACACGGCTGCGTATATTGTATGTACCTTTTCTCTACCCACGTACCTGTTGATCCTTCTTTTGCTCGTACCGTATTATTACCCCCAACAGGGAAAAAAAACACATACCTATAGCTGACGCTATACATGTAAATACGCGTATTTAACATGCTAGTAATCCTGTATAATTGGAACTAGTGATTTGAAAATCAAAATGCACGTTTCACAGAAATTCTGAATTGGTTTATAACAGCGATGCTGCTGAGCGGTAAGCCGTTACCATCTATTTACGTTAACGACTAACGCGTTCTTTTCAAGCCGCAATTTGGCCACCTTGGCGATGTTGGAACAGGGGGTGTACGAGGAAATGAGCGAATCGCCATTGAAGATGATGGTTTTGTTTTTTCTTGGCGCGTTTGATCAGCTGAATCACGGTCGTATCGTGCATCTTCGTGACCACGCATTTTCCCAATTCATTCGTCGTTGCGCTGATCCCGATCTACCCGTTAATATAAAGCTGTTTCTGTGTATCGTTACGATTGATTTAGTGATCGACCTTAACAGACGTGGGAGACGAAGCTCCGTGAATATGTAGCATAGTAAAATCCGTTTGGACAAGTTCTCGGTCCTTCTAACCTTAATTAAACTCAACTGATCATTCGACAAGCGAGAGTTATCATCTATATAACTAACGTGGGTAATAATAACAACAATCATAACCTTCATGATCATAATCATAACTTTATCTTTGAAGACAAAACGTCGTTGCACTGTTTCCTTCTTCAAATAATGATTAGTCATATGTAAATGATTAATAACTCTGTGAACTTTGCTTTTGCCATCCAGTCACGTTAAATTGGCTTCCAAGCGCATCTTGCCTGCTTCAAAAGCTTTCGTAAGTTCACAGTGAAGGCAGACCTTTACTTCTTCATGATTTCTCTGTGTCTTTCGTACAGCGATTTTGAAACTATCTAACAGTAATATCCGGGACATAGAATTGATTTTTTTCATTTGCGTGATCGGCCATCGTGGGCTTCCCTCAAAAAGCAGCTTTCAAGCTGGCCGTACTGCCTTTTAAGCGCGAATTTATTCGTGCATTCGAGCGGCCTACAGCGGAATTACTTGCGTCGATGTTCTTTTGAAGTTTCGGTCGGCAGCAAACTGGGAACACAGTACCTTTTCATTTGCCTCAAACGAAGGAACAGTTTTGGTCGGTCACCGACGACCTTCAATAGAGCAAGGGGACGACCGTTAGCTTTAGCTGTGACAACGCAACCGGACGGAAGATTAACGCCAACAGATGACCAGAGCCGTCCGGAAATCGGGTTGAGTGGGGGGTGAAAAAACCGTCGTAAGGTTTAGGAAACGCGGAAAGTCGCTAGCGGAACTGGCGGTTTGTTTTTGTTTTAGTGTATTTAGAGTAGCATAGTGTATGAAGTTATCGATGGTGTAGAGGCCATGACTGTTAAAATAATCTTGTAGCATAGCGCTATAATTTGTAATATTCTGCCAAATTGCTAAATCAAATGTTTATATAAATTAGGCTGTTAAACAACTATTATACAACGGAACTATGTTAAACCAGATTTTGTTTGCACTATATCTGGAACATGTGAGCAGAGTAAAATTTTTTTTATTTCGCTTTTAGGATCTAAAGATGTCACAAAATTATAATCTAAATTGCTAACAATATTATGCCAAAGGACACGGACGGTAACGGATTACATACTTCAGTGCTGAGATTTGCCAAAGATTTACTACTACATATAGTAAAACTATAATAATTACTATAGCTGTTACTCCGCACACAAGCCCAATATTGCACCAAGGACTGAGCGGTTTTATTTTTTAAACGGGCATCAGGTTCATGCCCAGATGCATATACCAGACTAATAGCAAAATAGTAATTTGCGATCTTCCTGTGTTATGCTATCGTTGCTCAGTAGTCTGCAGGCGGCCGTTTCGTCAAGGAGAATGATTTTCGTCAAGGTTACGACCCTTCTGCCCATTGGCGTGCTGCTTGCCACTTCGCACCCGGGTCACACCACGAGGACGTTTCTGCATCTTCAGACCACACTGATGTTGCGATCAAAGCACGAATCCGGATTCATGGCACTCCGAGACGGTAAATGCCCACAGCATGCTCTGGGGGGTGAAAGGGGTTTTTCACCTTTACGCTTTTTTCTCAGGCTCTCACTTTTTACTTCTACAGCGGTACTATAATCACATACAAGAATAACATAAAAGAATCACTTATGACCTTCCATTTGAAAACAGTCAAATTGACGAATAGCTAACATAGGGTAGGTGTCTGATAATTAAATGAATTATGCTTTCTTGTATGATTTGTTCGGGGGCACGGGGATGGGGGGTGGTTAATGTGTTTTCACTATTTTATCCAGATATTGAAATGTAAATAAAACTGAGACAGAAAAACTGCGTATATGATATTCTAGTTGTGTCTGCAATCGATGTTAGCGGCGGCCGCGTTCACAGTAGATGAAGTCTATCTATTTTCAAATTACTTTTAAGCTTTTTTCCATATGCGTATCTAAGTGCCAAGTTACATTAGATGAGTAATTAGGGTTGCAACATCTTCACTTCAAGCGAAGAACTATAAGATAAAAATAAGTTGTTTAACTTCCATTACTTCTCGTATATTGTTCTATTCACAAGAACACGTTGTTTTCCATAAAAACAAATAATTTTCAGTTTCACGGTTTAAGGCTGCAATAAAGTAAGTTTCCTTTATGAAACCAGCGCACTAACATTTAATTCTTTTAATAAAATTTCATAGTCGAGGCTTTACATTCTTGTTGAAGACAAACGTCTTCGTTATTTTCAGAGCGTTTGAATACAGCTTCTTATTGAGTTGCTTTGGAGAAGCTTGCTTTTGCGTTTGGGACTTCTATGTTATCTGATGATAACGACCAACACTAATTGGTGCCGTTCGACACACACAACTGTTCATTTGCTTTGTACTGAAGCGGTAATGGCTGAAGCCGGCCTTGTTCCCAAGAGAGTAAGTTAACCCACTTTGTTCTCAGGTGCCTTTATGTTGTCTACAGTATCCAGGTATTCCCATCCTCTTATGATTAGCTTTTTTAATCCAAACATAATATCAATGCTCAATGTGCTAGTTTTTATTTCTTAATCTACTAGATTCATTTCGCACCATTGTATAGTTCCACTCAGATCACTTGTGTTCATTATATTCGTTCGCGTCAAGCCTCGCCAAACTTCAGATCATATCCGATTCAGTTTTAGTCAAGCAGTTTCCCTTTTTCTAGAAGTGATCAAGCTCTCCTCAACACCATTAACCTTTTATTTCAATGAGCGACGCTTCTCCTTGATCTTTTCGTGGTCTCATCATTCTTTCAACGTCCTTTGTACTCGATGTTCCCCGCGGAGGTCTGAACGGGCTTCCACTTGAATCCGTCCTAAGAAAAACAGCCTCTTCACTTCACCATGAGTCTGTTCGCGTTTCTCCGGATCGCATACCAACGAGCTTTCGGACAGCGGAGCGGGCACAGACGAGGAGATGACGACAACGACGAATTAGTAATGAACGAACGGACGCATGGATGAAGACGCTCGACAAAACACGCCACCCGTGTTGTTACGGCAATGCCGTCGGGATTCTATGAGGCAGTTTGCATGACAACGCACCCGCCGCCGTCGTTAGGCAGACTCGACGCTAGATGGATTTGAGCGGACGAAGGCCTGCTTGGACTGTAAACGTGCTAAGAAGCTCGTGCGGCGATGCCGGTGGAAACGAATTGATCATGACGAGCTGTGTAGCTCGCTCAGCGCCTCGGAGAGACCGTAACAGAAGAGATAATAGGCAAGAAAAAGGAATACGACGGGTGCAGATCCGCTAACGTGTTCAGTCGGTACTGAACGACGTCGGATCGCGGAAGATTTTGAATTTAACTCGTACTTTTTTCTGCTTTGAACAACACTAGCCGAATACATTCGCGCTGTTCATTTCGCGACGAAGTATATGCCATCCGGGAAGCTACTATAACTAAAGAAAACGAGCTGGCGAGACACATAAAAAGGCAGAGATGATTCGCGGGATAGCATTGTGCTCTGACTATGGCGTCAAGCTATATGCACATACCTAGCAACCTCGCTCAGTCCTATAGCGAGCCACAACCTGAAAGCAAAATGGAGGATGTAAATACTTCATAAAAGAAAACGTATCTCACTACAACAAGTGCAACACAATACATTTTCAAATGGTGGGGAACGTCGCTTGGAAAGAAGGCAGTGGACTTCGTGAAGTCCTTTATAAGCATTTACATGACAAGGGGACGGTGCATCACTTTTCGAGGCTGATAAAATACGTAGAGTTTAGTAATTAGAACAGTTTTTATGAAAATACCAAAAAGGGTAAAACATGAACTCTAGTAGCGCTGTAGGATGGAAAACAATTCTGATGAGCCCTTCTAAAGCTGTGTTTTTCTTTAAAGATCCTTACAAATCAACCGCTTAAAAGCGCTTTCTGATTACCAGTAATCACCCGATTAACGTATTGCAATTTACTTTCCGTTTGCAGACTTCACTTGCCATCCAAATGGACCGTGCGTCCTTAAAGCGCTTATTCAACTGAAATTCCATTTTAACAAAACGTCGTCAGGTGAACTTCTCTAAAATTGTATTGATCGATATAGACGCGAACGGAAGTCGACTTCTCGTCACAGTCGCAGAAAAAGGAACGACTGCTGTTAACTAGCTAAACTACGATAAGAAAATAGCCATTGGCTGGTGTGTCGTTCTACAGGGCGAGCTAAAATATGTTTTGTCTAAAGAATAGAAAGGAACTTACATTCACTTTAGTTTTTCCTCCATAGCGCTGTACGAGAAGTGGTCATACATTCAAGTCAACCTCTGCAACATTATCGCATCTATGACAATATAATTTGAAAAAAAAAGTATCACATAAACGCCAAGTTTGGATTTCGGAATGATGTTATTGAGTATTGTTTTTGTCTTATAGTGATATGTATATACACACGAACGATTACATGAAATGTCGCAATGTGCCAGTCCCTATCGAGTATAATGTTGATGCCGGCTCAAGCACAAACTCTACCTTATGGAGAACTTCCTGTGCTTCCTGTCTATGGACGTTTAGCATTAGGTGAATTATCGTTTATGTCTTATCTAGTGTATCTAGATGGATTCATGTAAATCCATCTACAGGTAGCAACAAACCATTATCACGTCAGCGGTCCTTTAAGGCCTTATTCCTTCAACTTCCGTTTGTATAGACAAAGAATGGAATCATTCAATTATATTTACATTGAAGCTAATAGAATTATAATGATGATATGGCGCTTTGTCCGTACCTACCACATTCGCTCGTCAAAGAAAACAATAAAACTAATGTAGTATAGTCCTGTTCTAACATCCAAACATAGAAATGGGTCAGACTTAAACAGGGCAGAGCCAACATTACTGTCCAAGTTATCTAATAGGAGCACGGGGATTGTTGCAAACGGCGCTATTTTCTTAGTTGTATCGTTCTGGGGTTGTCTCGGACTCGCGACCACTACAGAAGCTATATATAACAGCTGAGTACTAATATGCCAACACTAATGAAATTCATAATCCAACCAATATGAATTTGTAACATTATAAGATAAATCAGTGTTGTACCTTAACCGATGTATAGCATAACGTAATCATGCGTTACGTCATTGGCGTTTGTATGCTATGAGGAACGTAAATTCATTGCCTCAGTAACCGTCTCGTAACACCACGGATGTAACCGGCATCAGACGGCGATTAACTAAACGGAAAAAGTTAGCTACGCTAATTACGCGAGTAATAAGGTCAATCCGTCAATGAAAGTGAATACGGAAGATATTTGTCCCTATTCTACTACACAATATAGGACAGTGTGTAAAGACGTGATTTTCAAGGGGCAAATATTTTGCTGCAGGACGCAGAGGCGAGTAACACGAGCAACAGTAGCAATTTGCCGTGCGCCTGCAGCTATACGCAGCGCTCCATGTTTAAGATATGAGAACACACACACAGCCACAGGCCGAGTCAAAACTACTCAATTAACACATTAAGGAATACCGCTAATTGACAAAGGGCCACACTTTTACGCATGTGGGCATATGCGTATCGCATTGAATCGTGATATCAGCGGTACCTTTCTCTGGTACCTAGGCATAACACATAAGTTAATCTTAGAAGTTAACCATACATAGGCATATTTTTGTGCTCCCGGAAAACCCTCGCTCGCTGTTGAGGTAAAGAATAACAGGTTTTTGTGCCTGTAAGGTGCTCAGCTTGTCAAACATACCACGTAGGTGGGCAGATGATTGCAGGTACACACTGCTATAGCTGCAGTTAACCGGAGCTGCTATTGAGTCTCGACAAAGGTGTGTGAGATACGTAGTGCCGGCCAAAAATTATCGTCCGCAGTCAGAACTGGACTGCTACTACGCCACCATTAGTACTGTACATATATATAATACGGGTAATTGTTCAGTGGCTAATTCTCGACACAAATAACAGGGGCAGGAGCCGCTCCCATTAGCTGGAAAAGACGATCACTCTGGCCCGTAGGTATCGCGTGCTTAACAAGTTGCAGTAACAGCAGAAGCATCGGGCCTAGAACAGCTACGCTTCTATTTTGTATGGCTCATCCACGTCGACGTGCCGGATAGGGCACGCTGTCATTTGGCCGTGACAGCACAATAAAGAGCCCTACTCGTAGCGGTCACTTGGCGATTCTAGCACCGACAGTGATAGTTTTATAGCGGCCAGTTTGTTTTCCGCCGGAGATGAATCGAATCAGTAATGCGCTAGACATTCATATCGTTATTAGGCAGGAAAACGTATTTATAATGCATGCAATTCGTAATTGACCAATCCCGTCATAAAGGCAAAGCTAGCAGTAACACGGCGGGAACAAGAACAGGACGCGTTAGATATGAAAATCGAAGGTAGGCCCAATTTCAGCGTCCGTCCGCTGCCTCAAGAAGAAGTGTCACGTACAGAGATCATGCCATAGCAGTAGCGGTAGTAGGAATAACGCCACATATTTGTACCGTACCAGTATTCGATGACTCAGACAGCAGCGTTCGCACAAATCGCGTAGGCGCTATAGACAGGGGCATTGGATCATGTATGTTAAAAGCTAACGGTTAAAGCCACTGTTCAGCTATATTCTTTTCGTAAATTAAAAGTCCAGAACGAAAATTACGTAATGTAAATTCAAGTTAGTACAACAATGAAATATATATATAAACCGCTAAAATTTTCCTCCGTTTACTATATGTTTTATTATTGATGTTAGGTCTATGTAGCTAGACATCAAGCCATAAATATCTGTCAGCCATTAACAACGCCTTTTCAATACCTAATGACGATGTAAAAGGGAGAACGTCATAGAGTTAATTGGTAGTCGTACAAATGATCCTTGAGATTTGCGCTCAGATTTGGCAACACACGAACATGGTACGAGCTAAATATTAGATACAGAATTTGTCTGTTAGCTCTAATGGGTTATTGGAGTTGTGAAATGGGGTCATCAATTTCGAAGTGCCATACCGACTAGCAAGAAAATGACTAAACGATAATTAAAAGGACAGCTCTCTATAGAGCCATTAGGAATATGTCCAGTCAAAACTGAGTTGCAAAACAGAGAATCTATAGTTTTCTTATTACGTCATACAATAGACCCATACAATTTACTAGTACACGAAGCGTACATATTATCTTTATACAATGATCATGTATGAGATTTTTCTTTGCTTATCGTCCCTTGTTTCGTGTTTGATCATAAATAACGGCACTACAACGCTAAAAAACGTATGCGTACTTTGTTCTATTTGTAATAGACACAGATACTGTTGATTAACATCGCAACCAACGGAGACGATGTAGGACTTATTGATACATACGGATTTCATCGTACAAACAGATAATGACACATAGAGAGGCGTACGAACGCAAACAAGCTGGCGATATGACTGAGAATACGGCAGAATTATACGATAGCAATAGCCTTCGCTTGAGCAAGTAAGCGGGCCTGATCGCCCACCTATACGATAGTCGCTTTCACCCACAATTGAATGAGTTTTTGTACGCTGTGACTGTTTCGTAATATCGTGGCTCCACTAGAACGTACGCTATCATTTGCTCCTGTTATCTTTTGCCATTAGACGGCCTACAGGCCAACAGCCAACACACAGGCGGACGCGAACCGTATGTCCGTTCGGCAGTATTTGCCTATGTACATTCAGCGGTGTTTGTATTTGGTATTTACGTATCTCGATTTTGGTGCTTTATGAGCGCATCTATTGTTATTGCGGTGATATTCCATGCTGTCGGAGGCAAAGCTTGGTGGAGAATAGGAGGGTGCCGAAAAGGTCGAAGGCACACCCCCGCCCACACCATTGCCTAGCCAACCGTCTCATCATCGTCCGCTATAAAGCGATCATCTTTTCGTCGTCATAGCTGTCACGGCGCTTTGCAAGGTCGAACCAAATAGCAATTACACCTAGGACAACAACAACCGAAGTCGCAATGACCCTGTCAAGAAGAGGTTTGCCTGTCTTTACGCGCTATGAGCCATTTCCCGCCTGATGTAAGTACGTTCGCCTCATGAATTCGCGAGAATACGTACGCCGATAGGCCGTATATAGCCGTTGGACATATCGTGCACATTGGAGCCGGCAGGTAATTACGTTTATGTGATCTGCATTATAGTAGAATGTATATACACATGTGCTTAATGTAATTTTTGTAGTTACCATTACTGATCTTATGGCAGGCGAGGAGGGCCCGGCGAAACCGATGACGATATTTTAACAAGAAGCTATCTAATTAATATAATAGTAAACAATTATTGCCACCTTTGTTGAGATTCATATGTGAAACATGGTCTACATTCATTCCTGCATGTTCTATCGATAATGAATATAGTTAATGTTGTTCTTTTATAATTATATTCAGTGGTAAAGACAATTAATTGATTTATCATCTAATCAGCGAGATTTGCTTCACTTATAACATGCGCTTTTTTTCCTTTTCTCTGCCACAACTTACAACATAGTTAGGTTCGAGTCTTAAAGTAACGTCCCATTCAAATAGCCAATTTGCGATCTTTGCTCACAACCAGTCACAAAACAGCAGTGACTGGTGTTGTTTTTATTCTATTTAGCTAACAATAACTCTAAACCCAGACGGGTCCATGTTATCAGCTGAAGTTTTTTTTCGCTTCTTGTAGCTGTTAGATGTTGTTGACTGCTATTTATCGATTGATGTTGCCTGTTAATAGATCCTCTTAATAGAGATATTAATTATTGTTACTTAATAGATGGACTACGCACGATGCGCTTGTGAACCTTTCGAAAGCCACAGCGACTCAAGTGAGCCTATATCAAATCAGAATCTATGTTTAAGCGCCATTTCACAAAGCGGAAAATAGGACCATCATCACTTCAACGATCGAAAATCAACGAATTTTACTATCTACGGGTGTTAATATCTAGGCTATGTTATCTTATCGGGACCGTACTGTTGGTAATGATTTCCTTGATGATCTACTCGCGCGCTAAATCTATAGTTGTGTAATTAGATGGCCGATATGGGCAAAACCATAAATTTGGCAGGTATAATGATATATATATATATATATATATATATATATATATATATATATCATGCGGTAAAAGCTTAAGTAACAATAAAGCAAGCCAATTAAATTTACTATTAAGAACAAACATGCCTCTGCATAGTCCGTCCGTGTACAGCAGTATTGTTACTATCAGCTGTTTTGTTTAATCTTGTTCTCTTCGGACAACCTTAGATCGACGGTTTTCTTCTCTCTTGTTTAATTGCAAATTGAAATAGTTACTCTTCAGAAGACCAGCAATCAATTTATTTGTGTGTGCATTAATCGAAAAATGGGCCGCATTAGAGCTTATAATTAGCTTATATTTTATCACGGCTCTTGCAATTGGCCTTGTATCAGCAGTGGTGGAAGGGATGATACAAAGTAACAAGCAGCAGAGGCTAAGTGTGTGTCAATGTTTCAATTTACACAAACTTGTAGCAGCAGTAATAGTTAAAAGAAATAGTAAAATTTGGCCGAAACGCGTCCAAATTTGCGACATCATTCTATTTGGGTAATTGGCAATTGCCTAAGATACGATGCACGAAGTCCCGTAAAGCACTATAGAATCAATCCATTTTTTTTTATTCAGCTTCAAAGCTATTGTGACGTTTACAGGTAGATAGAGCGGCGTCAGCTGCTCTAACAGTTCTGGTACCACAGTCTATGTATTCAGTATCTTATCGTTTAGCCAATGTCCTGCAACGTGGTCATCGCACAAGTTCCTTTAAATTCAAGTCAGAGTTTTGGCTTGCATTTGTCTAAGTTCGTCGACCACAGATCTAGCCACTAGTTAGCTTAACACATGTGTTAAGTTATGAAATCAAACAATCACCCTACGTCCTGTCGTCAAGAGCGAACATACAAACGGAATCTCTTCGCCTTCGGTATCATCTAACTAATTTCATCAACGACTGCCGCCTCTTACGAGGAAAGAAATTACTATTTACAGTCTTCGCTGATCAAAAGCTATTGTTATAACTTTTGACGATTAAGATATAATATTTCGGAACTTTGTTTGTATCCGCCTCGACAACGAACACATTACACAAGGCTAAACTGGCATAGGTGATAGTTCGTTAGTGCGAAAGCGCTTGGGGTGTGCCCTAGGACACCAGCCGCCGTTAGTCTGTATTTATTTCAAGTATGAATGCGATAAGCCTTTGCGCCTTAAATATGATCACAGATGCAAATGGACTGGCACTTTTGAGTTCTCTCTTGGAAAATGCTGTTTTAGCTTTCTGGCCACTCCTACCCTCGCTTATATTTCATTCAAGGGAATTTAAAGCACAAAAACAGCACCAAATATGTAGAGCAGGCCGATAATCGAGTTTGCAAATCGGTGGCAGATCAATCATTCAAACATGCAAACCTATATGATTACAGATTTACTAAGGAAAAAACAAAAATTTGCCACCCTTTCATGTATATATATATATATTTTAACTGACCGCTCTTACTTTTGCGGTAGCCATACATGCATCACCTCTTCATTATCTCCCAATACGATAACCTTGGGGACGGATGTCGCACGTGGCTCAGTAGTTAAAAAAACTTACCGTATCTAGCCATCTACGGTGGTATAAGTGGACTGCTTTACCCTTGATTATGGCAATACGGAAGCGCTATTGCATAGTGTGAATTGCAACCAACTTTTTGACATTCAATCAGTCTAAGATAGATATGTGATAGTCTCCAATACAATTTATCTGTATAACAGCTCGAAATTTAATTAGAAAGAGGCAATTTGAAAATAATCGATACGATATCAGCGATAAGAAAGATATCAGCGGGCACGCGCTTGTGGCTCATAACGACTAAGCCGACACCCGTTCCACGATGATTTTTTGCTTGCATGTACATTGTTGCGAAATGTATATGTGGGTGCAGCCTATGCCCTATTGGCATCCAGATTATCCTTTGTTTTCCGACCCATCTAGTGCTGTTCATATGGCGCATATTTAGCGTTCTACATGCACATTATAACGGCCGCACCCTCATTTTCGCGTGTCACTAGAGCCATCTGCAAACATATGTACACGGGATGAATGGCCTGAATAAATAAACTGGGACAGTAATTATCGAACGTTACTTTACTGTTCTAATCTATACGATAACGTGACGTTCTAGTCCGCATCAAGAACTTTCGTGTGCTTGTCAACCGTTCGGCTCCGATCTAACCTTTTAAACGATTTAACATCACCATTACAGCCACTGCCATAACTATGGACACTTTAACTTTAAGGAGAAGACGCATTTGCGTTCGGCAGTAGTTTTTGCTCTTACTGCCTGTAGGGTCTAGGCGAGAAGGCTCCTGACGGCGCTTCTGGCACTTCCCACCCGCCTTTATTACACCCGACTTGTATCTAGTACGAATAATCATTTGAACGTTTGCCGGATAATGGCTGCAGTAACGCGGCAATTCTTTAGAAAATTACCTTTTCTCCTTTGACGCTGCAGTTTGTTTTGGATTATTTTTCTGCTACCGTGATGAGCGTAGACATTACGGGAGTGTCATCTAGGCTAGGAGCGCCTTTCGACCCTCTTGATCGTCATCTGTTTAGCTGCCGTTGTCACGGTTTATACCTAAATGCCTGCTGAATCAGCGGTTCACTGCCTGCTGCTGCCGTGGGAACGACGCGCAGCTCGTCCCGGGCGTTGCCATAGTAACCAAACGTCGTTCGGCTGTAAACCAACAGACGACCAAATAGGAAACCGCACCTGTTCAGGCAGCGTCCACTTCGCCGGGTTCGAAGGATCCGCCTGTTATTTTCGTCTAAGCAGTCGAGTAATTGAGATTCACAACTCGTCTAGAAGCCTATACTGCTACGGGTACCAATGAATGTAGTGTAGTTGAAGATCCTGATGACTGACGACCAGCAACGAAGTCTGAATTGTCTCCCTACACAGCGTTGTTATGAGCGGAGCGCAGAAAGAGACAAAGCCCATAGAAGGCGGGCACTCACCCCACTTTCTGGTTCGCCTTTCAGCTTTCTATTGACTACGACGGAAATCAATGGTCCATGATCTACTTAATAAGCAAAGTGTCTACTTCTAGCTTTCAAGAAATTTGCTAGAGGTCACCGACTAGAAATGCCATTCCAATAGTAGAGATGCGACATTTCGCAACAAGAGGTAGCTTGTATAATACTGGAGCATTCTACAAGCCATCTCGGAAGTACATTATTATGATTCGGTTATTATATATATATATATAACCATACATAATATATAGACCATGTCTTAATATTTGTTTTATGCTTGGAGGGCACTATGTCGCCGCTTCCTAGCCGTGAATAGAAATAATTGATTTGCTCACCTGAAATAAAAGGGATATCCGTATTAGTAATTGTGCTAAACGTTAGCATATTGTCGAAAATATTTATTTAATAATGTCAATCATTTCGGCCGCAGTATTTTATTATACTTCCGTCGCAAAATTGTGTTAGATCGTACGTAAAATGCAACGTCTCACAAAAATAAACACCTATTTAAAAGAGACCTCTGAGGCCTTCAAATAAAGAAATCCAAATTTGATGAGTAACTAAAGTTTAAGTGTAATTATTTTCGAATGCTTTTTTCGCGCCAAACGATAGATTCCCTTTGGTTGGTTGTACAACACAGGATCCACTGAAACGAAGGGATTTATTATCTTCGCATTGACGCTGTTGTGTTACAATAGTCCCACAATATAGAACAATAGTTAGTCGATCTCCTACAACTTCTCACCGTGTTCCGTTTTCCGCTTCTCTCCGTCTTTTTCTTAAAATGACAGCAAGTCAACAACGACAACAGCCGTACCAGCAAAGTCGCGTATCAGTGGAATGGACATTGAGAGCTAATGCTGCTTGTAGCGTACTCGCTAGAAATAAACGAACACGACTCTTCCGCAAAGGAGAGGTTGGCACAGGATAATGTAGTGAGTGCCCCAGTCTAAACCGTTCCGTTTGCCCTACTGCGACAAATTACCGAAACAGGCCGCTACAGATAATGGCGTGTACGTTTCTAGACAACGATCTAACGCGATTTCTGCTACCACTACAGTTTCAACCGTTGCTCATGCTGATGGTGTCTTTGTCATGACAAGCGCTCCGACCCGCACGCTGCTGTTGTTCTCGGAGCTGTGCTTGAATCAGCGGTCATCGTTTTTGTTTTGCTTGGTTCAACAGAAAAGCTAACGACAACACAGCCATACATAGAATGAATAATGAGAATGATGTTTTTCTCTTGTCGCCGATCATTTGGGTGGAGCTGCTAGTACGCAAACTCGTTCATGCGAAAACGTATTGCTTTAGGAAATCCATACACAACCGTCGCCGTGAACTCATACGACTGCACGGAGGTCAGCAAGTTAACAACGTGCAACGTTCGGCTAACAGATGCCACTGTCGTGTCTACCCGAACTGTTTTGCGTCCTCTCCATCATTTCCGCTTGCCGTTAAGGACCTGTTAAAACTTACGTGATCCTGTCAGAGGTGGGTCACTCATTAACAATATTATAGCATCAGGTTACAACACAGTGAGTGTCGACTTTGCCACCCCCGCTTTCACTACCTTCACTAGCGGCTCTTCTGAGTACTCATCTTTCTTATAAACACTTTACGCCGACTTTTTCGTATTTCTTCGCACCATCTTTGTGTTTCTTTTTTTACTACTGCTGTTGTTAGCCTTTATCAGTCCACTTTTCTTGGCCGCTGAGCTTCTCCCGGACGCTCTTGCCTAGTATACCTTTGCCATATTCTTCCTTAGTCTGAGGTAGAGTTGTCAGTGTTCCGAAAATATATCGGCTTCATGGCCCCCTAGTGCAATGAAGCCACTTTCTGTCTAACTTCGCCCTGTATACACGTAAGGGATAAAAGCAAGGAGGATGTATTTAAGACGACACCAAGTCAACAACGGCAACAGCCTTAGCAGCAAAGTGCAGAAAATGGAAAGCTGGCGAGGGGTAGGCAGCACTACGTGGAACGTGCCCTTATCGCTCTTGCCGTTGTTGTTTCTGTTTTGTTGCTGCTCCTAACAGCGGCACACGGCTCCAATGTTCACGCGGGCGGATGTTTTCTTGCATGGTAACGTAATTTGTGCCCTGTTGGTCAGGGTTGCTCGTAAACTTTTTACGCTGTTTCGTCGAGCGACGCTCCGACTGCACCGCCGATGCTGCTCACCTTTTCTCTCGCATAGCCCCCGGGCTCGTTTTGCTACCGGCTACCGGCCGCGCTGGTACGTATAAACTTGCACAGCGTGCATAAGTTGCTACTAATTAGACTCAGATACCGCCGCTCCCACCAATTCCTAGTACTTCCGCTCTCTGCTTATGAGTTGGACCAGATCAGACCAAAACAGCGGGCAAAGCCGCATTAACCGACGGAAAAGACCGCCTAGTGGGGCTAGCTCGATTCCAGTCTAGCTGTAAAACCCTACCGAACGACAATGGGCGCGGCAGGTACCTTGCCGAACTTAGAGTTTGGGGCAGCCATGCTGCATTTCCACCCTTCATACTCTCTGCACAGCGCTTCCGTTTGCCCTAATTCCTGGCACTTTTCTAGGAAATATCTGCCCAAAACTCGTTTTGACGTTACCAGTAACGTCCACTTAAGAGGCCTACGAGGCTTTTGGTTGATCGTCGCTAGTCAACAGCCTTTTGTTTCCCCCCAATTTCCCCTGTGTCTCTGGCGGTGCAGCAGAGAGGGAGCGGAAAGGGCAAATAAACGAAGGTCGGACTAGAGCTCGCGAAATACGATGGAAGAAGCGGTAATAACCATAGCAGTAGTAGTAACACCCGCGGCGCCACCGTCGCCGCATTAACTAAGTATTAAATGAACTAAGCCAATCCTTTACTCTCCTTTTGAGCATTTGATCCTCACCAATTTCCCGGCAGAGGCGGCAGTGGTTAAGGCCACTTTCGCTATGCTTGCAAAACGCGCTGCTTTCCTTTGGATCTCCCACAGCCCACTGAGAGCAAAATAAATCATGGCGTGACAGGAAGCTCGACGCGAAACAGGGGTACAAAGGGGTCTTACGAATCTCGAATCTGTCTAGTTATGCGTAATTTCGAATTACCAACAAAGCCGCCGCGCTTTTCATGAGGAAGAAAACGTAGCTTAAAGCTGGTGGCTCTACCCGATCCTGCAAGTAGGACAGAGAGAAAGAGGTATGACAAGGGCGGACTAGGACCCACACGGCGCTACGAAAACGACCAACTGACCAATCGACCGGCCGGTGGCGGTGGAATCGCTCGTTTGATGGCGTTGATTTTCAACCGATACAGGGTTAACCAATGACAGGAAAGCAGACTGTAACTGTCTTAGGGGAGCCTCTCTGGCACAGGGTCACTCCGATACGTTTCGCTGAGATCGGCATAATCACCTAGCGAACGAAAGCTGAAATTGGAGACGACTAATGAAGGTCCTTCCGTGCGGTAACAAGGAGTGGAGAAGGGAAAGACCTTAACTGCTTTCAGGAAGTAGAGGGATATTGGGTCTCTGTTGCAATACATGTGTAACTAGGTTATCATAGGAAGCTTGTGATGCACTTATTACTTTTATATATGCTCAACGATACATTGCACTGTTATCTCGAAATCGAGAATCGTAGAATGAAGAATACATGTGACTACTCTATTGCGAGATAGGATGTCTTAAGAAAAAACCTAAACTTCTATGAGCTCGCCCATGGTAGCCGTTGGTTTAAATAATGCACTTAGAGAAAAGACTCTTGAATATAAAGTGCGGTATATATATATTTCACGGTTCAGCATAAACAGTTTAGAACCGCCTATATGTGATTCCCCAATGTTAAAAATAGCGACGTTCCGTCGGTAGATGATATCCAGCAAAAATACGCCGATGGCATGCTAAGTAAATGACGTAATTCTAATACTGAATAATATTTCAGGTTTTGCATAGCTCCTGCCACCTTTCTGGGTCCGATAAAGACCACTAACCCAAGCCCTGCATAATCTCCCGAGAGAACCCGCTACTGCAAGAAAGGTGATCGACATCTCGAACTATGACAGGCAGTTTTGCGCACACCTCGCGCGCACGAGGTACATTAGCTATTCATAAAAAAATAAAGAAAGTCGTAAAATGCTGGGCGTCTACCACTTCGTCTTTACAATGCTCATCGGCATAGCTTCCTAAGGCAGAGAGAGATATTCCTTGTTGCGTACATGAATACAAATACTCCGCACATATTTCAACTAACTCTTTCTCAGTGTCTTAGCCTTTCCTTTCTGATACAGACATGGAGTAAGTGCTGTGCTAAGAAGATTGGTTGGCGTCATCAAACAGAAGGTTCGGCGATGCTTTGCCGTCCTTCAGGTATCAAACGAGGTCCTTTTTTTTGTTACTACGAGTTGGTGGCTAACTAGGTTCGCTCGCGAATAGGTTCGCCTTAATTTGCTTTGAGTCAAGGCCTTTACGTAGGACCCAGTGACTGACGCGGAACCAACGGCGAAGTCGGTTGCTGCTGCTGCTGCTACTGCTGCTACACCTAATCGACAGACCATACTAGCCGTATTTGCCTTTCTCGTATTTCTAGGCAACTAGCTCCATTCATAGCAATAGCGGGAGCCTGGAAGCGAAGAGGGATGACGGCATTGCCTTTGCACAAGAGCGCAAAGCGAATTTCTAAAAGGAAAGACTGTACGAAAACGGTCTGCAGAAGGGACAGCTAGGTGGAGTGAGAGCGAGCGATTTTCAGCACCGAATTGGCACGACTACCGTAAACCGCGTCGATGGTAGCAGCCGCTTCCGATATTCGTTGCCTTCCGCGACTGCGCTCTACTGCGCCGCTCTTTTCCTGTTCTACTTCTTTCTACTCGCGCCGACTCAGCATCCGTTTTGCCAATTTGTGTTGGTCTTCGCATCCCAGCCCGCCACCAGCTCCTTTCGATTCGATCGCCCCTCTAGCGCAGCTACACTCCTGACCCCATTCACATCCTCCTTCCCTTCGGAACTGTCTGCTCCTTCGAACTTTAACGACTTTCCTTCCTTCTCGTCATCTTCCGTTTAGCAAACCAATCTCCAATTGCTCCTCACGCACACAAATCCTCTTTTCCGTAACCTCTGGGAAGACAGAGGAAAGAGGCGACTCAAGGCTCACACATGCGCACGCACAAATGCGAAATACACGCGAGTATTAAAATGCAGTGCTGGCGAACCGTGCTCCTTCGTTCACGCACACGCACACATATGGGCACATGCAGGCATTCCACAGGCACACTTAGTGCTACGGTGACTGACGCTATGGTAGCGTTTTGCTCTCTTGGCCTCCGTCTGCCGGCGTTTCTTTTTCATACTCTTCCTTGCCTTCAGAGCCTGCTTACCACTCTACGGAAAAAACCGCGCATTTAAAGGGACCGACGACACCAAAGAATGCCTGAACTGGGGGGCTGGTAAAAAGTGATGGAGTCAAAAGTAAAAAGAAGCTTTTCTTTAGAATGGAGAAAACTGAGCAAAAAACGACGAAGAGAAGGGGAGGGAAACTTAGGCAGAAAATTTGAATTGGGCTGCGTAAAGCGTTTACTAGCGTTCGCATGTAAACTGCGGGGCCTTCGGTGAAAATCAATATGGCGATAGTCGGGCTAGAGATTGTCCTGTGGGGGCGCTAACATCATTCTGTCGTTCGAACGGTTTTCATTTGCGCCCCGAACGCAGAAAAAATGGCGAGCGAGGACAGAGGCAGGCCCTTTAAGGTTCTTCCTTGAAAGACGTAGGCATCACGTCCGCAAGGCTCCTTCAGATAGAATATTTAGAGTATCTAATTTTGAGCGCTTTTGATCCAAGTGCTCTTATGTTGCTGTGAACCGTTGCTACCGACTTCTCGACTTTGAGGTATGATACATTTCAATTGGAATCAACAATTGCGCACTTCACCTTAGTGCTTCAGAGTTTTTATGTGGTCTCGTAAACATGAACGATTGTATGGTCAACACGCGGGCCTGTCTTGACTACTGCAGTAAAGCAATTATTAGTGCACGTAGCGAATAGTTAAAAAGCATATAGGACATGCTTGCGTCGGACGTGTGACAGTAACTAATAACAATGTTCAAAGGCCTACCCTGTTAAATGACCAATGCTCCATTTTTTAATCGTTACTATACATATATACGTGTAGGAGTGAAATTTAGTGCGAATGCGTAGTAATTGAGATCGCATTAAAAGTCACCAAACAGGTATCAAGCAGGAATTGGGTACGAAGCACTGGAGAGACAATTTTATACAAAGCTGAAGGCAAAAAAAAAAAAGATAATTTTGTCAAATGTAGCTAAGCGAAGCTGTTTATGCAAACTATGCTCGTATATATTATGAAGAAATATATTATATCACTGTAGAATTACAGGACAAGGCGGAAAAAAAACGATCACAGAAAAGTATTAAGATGATTGGTGTGATTGTTTCATGGCAATTGATTTACAGATAGCCATATGCCTAGAGTTTTCCAACCTGAGATCTAAAATTTAGTCCTTAACCAATTCCTATTTAGCTGACTTTAATTTAATGTTCTGTACGTTTGGCTCTCGCGGGGGATATCTCTCAGCGACAGCGAAAAGTGTAGCTCGGATATGACAGTCCGTTTGGATAAAATGTAAAATAGTCGATGATAAGCTGAACACAAAACATAAAAAAATACTATTACGTACGCGGTCGAAGACCTGGCCGCTATATTTATCGAACAAGTTGAACTTCGACGCCGATGCTATCAATAGTCTATGCAAGCACGGCATGGATAACGCTTAAATCGATTAATTAAAAATTATAACTAGCGAATGAAATAAGCCCGGCAAGGGCGAATCAACAAGCGAAAATATTACAGCGCGTATTGTCCGCAAACGATGCCCTGTGTCTTCTTTCTTAATAAACGACACTTAAACTACGCCTGTTTTTATAACTGTTTATGTTAGCAATATTGTGCCGGTGAAGGTCTATATTTATCTGACAATATTACCCAATAATACGGTTAGTAAGCAACAGTTAAATAAACAAATAGCTCAATCACACAGGCAAGCGAGTGTTTACGGCAGCCACACAATAGGAATACATAATGAACTCTGGGCACGGTCTCGTTAAGTGGAACAAAACAGCCTCTCTACCTCTATATATTACTGAACCAATAGAGCGGTTCACTTCTTTAATTTGACAGTGAGAACTCAAAACATCCATCAATCATTTCGTCGAAAAAATTGTCTCTAGGCATCGCTAAGGCCCACAATCACCATTAGTATATATACAAATAGAGTATCTAGAATACTCCCCGTATTTGATATATTGGGAAATTCATAAGCTAGCAGTAGCTATGGCTTCGTGTACGTGTGCTCTGGACGCGCACGATTCCAGATAAACTTCCTGCTTGAGTTAGCGAGTGTCTAGCTACAATCATTACCGAGGCAGTTTTGTTGGAGATCGTAGAATTAATAATGCACAATGATATATTGTTGTTGCTACATCCTTGCCACTTAAAATGTCAACAGATCACAATAGGAGAACGGAGCCTTTCCGTCGCTACCATCGACATCGCCCTGATTAATCCGATAGGTTGTCTTTATTGCAAGCTGTTTCACGATCTCGGACTGTGTGGACGGTATTTAGCTACTCCAGCACGGAGCCAGCATTCGAGCGACAGGGGTTGTTTTTTTTTTTAGTAAGTTTAAACTTATTTATCTCTCTTTCTCGCCGGGTGTTTATGTAGCGAGGTATTTTCCAACCCTTGTGGATGATGTGTCCCTGTTAAATAAATTTGTTTAAATTAAAAGAAATTGTGTGACACTTGATTTTGTTGATATGAACCACATCTCTCTGCACGGTATAGGTCGAGCGGTGCGATGATGCGTGGCTCACGTATCTTGTACCGCTCTAGTTAGTGGCTATGGGTATTAACTACGACCAATAGGAGGAGCGACATGTGGATGGAAATTAGACAATGAGCCCGATTGAAGCGAAACAAAACCCTGTAATGGCTATGTGGCCCTTGTCTTGCGCTATACGTTTGGCACCACATCGTATTTGACGGTAAAGGCGTGCATTTATTTATTGTATCAGATCCGTCTGCCGTACGTCAGCGGACTGCATACGAAGCTTTGACTTGAATATTTGCAGTCCATTGCAGACGAACTAATTTATCGCGTCTTTTACAGAATCAAAGCTCTCTACGCTCTACGTTGTGCAGCACTCGATCGCTATAGTCTGTACTACGAGTCGCCCCTATACGGAACAGACGAGGCGTCCATTTTCTATGATTATCCACGCAAGTTTGCGTGTTTACATCTGCGGCTGCACGTATTTGTGCGGTTCAAAGTTGTTTCTGAACCTGTATACCGACATGCGAGCGAACACAGACAAAAGGCTATGTCGTATAACGTAGCGCTGCACTTCACTGGCTTAATTTATATTCATCGCTTTAGGCTAAGACTGAACAACTAACTAAAGATCGCCTCATCAAGGATCGCTGATTGTTGTGTCTGCATCTATGGCCGACTCTCGGAGTAGCGAGTCAAGCTAGCAGTCTAAAACAGATCTACTTCAGAACTAAGATGCCACAAAATTGCCCACACTAAGCGTAGCCGCCTAGCTATTTATCGACCCATTTTGATGGGGGGCAAACTTGTATAGCATCAGCAGCAGTAACACCGATTCAGTCTGCGGCTAACCCACTATTGGCGCTGCTTATTCTGCATAGACATGCTGACGATGGCCTTGTTTCTTTTCGGCGCGGTCATACATCTATACATATTGCGCTATATATTTATGTGTACGTCGCCGTATAAACTCGTTATGCATCAACATACACCGGTAGAAATTTATTAAATAGTATATCATCCATGGCAGATGTAGCTAGCGCACCGGTCGCTGCCTTCGTCTCCTCCGGGATTACGTATTGCGATTATGTTGCTAGTCCCGTTGGTGTTAGTATCTATCAGTGAATTCGAATAGATTCCCTCAAACGCGAAGGAGCTTCAGGCTACGCATTGCTCTACCGATAGGAGCAGCAGCAATAATATCGACCGCAAACTAGAAGACCAAATGTAAACTACGCCATCTGAGATACGGCCAAGGCCATTCGTGCTGCTTAAACAAAATGGTAATGACGCTATGCATATTAAACAAACGCTGACTACCTTAAGGACTGAGTCTCTGTAGTTTCATCTCAACGCTCGTGGCCTGATTCTATTGGGCTACATTTGTGGAAGCAGCGAGACAATAAATTGTTATCGTTTTCTAATTAACAAATAGAAACAGAACGAGTCATAGATTTGACAGAGACTTGTAACGCAGTTTCTGAATCCATTTCCGTTTCGCATCATTTCAGTGGCGCCAATAGTAGTAGAGCCATCATCTTTGGCCAGTTAAGAAGAGGATGGACCCCCTAACGATAGCGGATCTTAATCCAGAAATAGTGCTTGGCTCTTGTTGGTCGCTTAAAAACTGTAATCTTCCTTTTTTTCATTTATCACGTCTCGCAGCGGCGATGTACTAGCGAGGAGATCTGATGAAAGAGCTGGCCTCATAAACTCTCTCTCAGCTGTCGGATTTCTGTTGAACGACAACGCCAACAGCAATAACAATGACAACGGACAACAACCGATAACGATGACAAGAACCGTCATCTGCGACAGATGGAACAAGTGGACGCTGCCGTGCGAACATGCGAGGGACGCCTTCACGAGAGACGTATTCTAATATCGACCGTAAAGTCCGTAACGTACTTCCAAATAGCACTGTTTTTACTTCGTGCCTTCATTTCACAGTATCTCTGCTGTATCTGTTGCTTCGATGTTTGCTACCGTAGGACTGACTATCGCATGAACGGCAGCAATGGTAGCCCCGGTAGCGTACGTTTTGTTTCTATTTTGATTTGTGCGTTTGCAATGAAGACTGAATAGGAGGAAATTTCTGTCAAAAATCGTGTTTCAACTCCACGGTGATAGATAGAGACTAGAACAGAGATGAATTCTTGCCTAGTTATAATCTCAGCCGTCTCCCGCGAACAGCCTGCCTATCCGTTCGGCGATTAGTACGAAGCAATAAAGAAAACATTAAACACAACGACGTAAGCATCACTGAAGCAAAACCTTAGAGGTACATTTCCATTGAAATACATATATGAACTAACACGGAGTAGTTATAAATAGGCGCGAACGAGATGTATATCTCACGGCAGTAACTTACAATAAAGTTAGCTACTTTTTAAATGTATCGACGCTTTTTTTCGATGGAGTGTGACGCAAAAATAGCGACGCATCAATGCCACGAAACTCAAAGACGCAGCTTTGGAGGTATAGCATGTGATATGAGCGCCTGGTTTGCGTATACCCCCATGATCCAAAAGTGTTATCTTATATATAATCTTACAAAAAAGTTATATAAATAAACAACTAAAGTAAGAACTGCACCACAGGTTATTGTTGTACAAATTGACTATCATTACTTGTTCTATATGTATTGTAAAACGAAGTACAGCATCCGCATAGAAGGCCAAAGCAACGTCGTCTACTTAGCAAACTTAGCAAGCTAACTTTGATAAATAGATTTGAAGCACTTCGAGCAAAAATACATACGTACACGAAAAAGCAACATATTTTTATAGTACCGATAATATCAGGAAAAAAAAACTGAAAGCAAGTAGTTCCCGATCTGGTAGTTTACGTCATTCACTATTACATCCCGTAAACAGCAAACAGGCAGATATGCTTTAAATCTTTGGCTATTTATAGGCAGTCGTCTACTTCATGCGGTACTAGTTACAATGACATTATCCGTATCTCCCCTCCTCGCCCCACCGCCGTATATATCGTAAACATATATAGCATTATATTGTACAATAGTCTGTGTAGTCAGGCATCGCACCGCAACACTCAGGTCCGTTATCAGGCTAAATCCTATCTTCCTGTGGCTGGTTCAGTCTGTCAAGGACCGGCGAAACTCTCGCCAGGTGTCCAATTGAACATACTAATGTATGTATGCGTGTGTATCGCCCGATGTCTTGGGTAGCAACGCATGTTCTATTTCCTTTATCTTCATTCCCTTCGTTGACAGAAGTCACATGTTAGTAGTTCACCGATGGACGATGCGCTTTTATGGTTTAGGCGATTTTTTTGTGAGAACTTTCTGTCTTTCGGCAAATTAATCTGTCCTCGTACTCGCTGAACCTGCAGCGCACCAAAACTTCGATATTTTGCGAGAGCTTAGATTAAATTGTTTGCCTTCACTGTCTGCGAGGAGTAGTCATTGTCAGAAGCAGCGAAGAGGAAGTGCGTTTGTTTCAACTCATCGCTGGTTAAAAACGCAGTACGAATATCTGTCCAGTGGAATCTGCGACAGTCAGCTGCCAGGTAAAATTATCAAGCAAGTGTAATGACGTTCTATCATTTTTACCTATCTACTATCAGACGAACTTGTAGGCTGCTATACGTGTAACGCCGTTGTCTGCCGCCGATTTAGCTGATCTGACTCGTCGGTATCACATCTAGTCTAGAGTAGACTGCACTAGAATTCTTCCTGTACGTAATTACCCTGCGCTACATATCCTCTCTTCGAATTGGGAGCTTCTAGCAATCCTCTTGGACTCGAGGGGTACACATTTGCAATTCTCCTGAGACCCTGTGGCGCTAACTCTGAAGTCTGTCGTACTAATTATGTTATGTTCCCGGTTTCTATTACCTTGTGTCATTGACTCTGTTATATTGGTGGAGTATATACAGCATGTTATAGCCAACGTCTGATGGGGTCTAATTCTGTTGTTGTTATTCTATATCACCTGCCTCGTCTCTTCATTGTAAACAATCAATTAGCTTCTCAATGAAATAAACGATATGAATTTAAATTCCATTTCGTTCCGTTTGTGACGAGACGCCAACCTTCGGTCTTGTGTATAGCGCAAGTCTGTTCATGACACTTTACCTAACCCAAAATGTAGTTCAGATGCGGACCTACGATTAGATCGTCATCAACAGCTTGTCATTTCAATAACAAACCCTCTATCCCCATTGGAACGTTCTAGTAGCAGCGGCATCTTGCTATGTTTTCCTGTGTCTGCATATATTGGGTCCGTTCCTTAATTTCAATACCGACATAACTCATCTACTCGAAGCATATTTTTTTTTTAGCAGAAATCAATCGTAATTCTTATTTTTGTCAAATTTTTTATTTTACGCCAACTTTTTGATGTTTAATAAAAAGATGACTTTTCAATACATGGCCAAACAAATTACCCAACGTAAATTAAGTTTGTTTTTTTTAAGCTGATGTTATACCTTACGGGGGCAGGGAGAACAATTCGTTTGAAAGGATATTCAAGCCAAAACAACAGTGTAGTTCTATGCAGGATGAAACTCTACAGGTAAAATCACTGTCCCAATCTAACGTGGCCCATTTCAAGGACACAACAACGGACAGATCAATACACCCACCGATATAGCAATTTGTAATATAGAGATATTAAATAAACGCGCCTACGGAACTCGTATAACTTAGTGAATCAGCCATTCCTAAGCGTAATGCATGTTAGACCTCAATTGTACCCGATCAGCTTTCGTTCCTTCGTACGATTTCATCTGACAAGAATCGAGTTCCTTTCATTAGACCCCTTCCTTATACCTGTTGTACCTAGAAATCGGGCGACCGTCTCAACAAAGTAATAGAAGTCTACGAGCGGAGACAGATGTCATCGTCATATACATTCCATCTGGTCGCTGTAGGCCACTGTGGGTGCCTTCTCAGGGATCGCGGCAGGTAGTCTCGCAGCAAAAAAAACACTTTGGCAAACGATGGAAAGGATGTGTGAGCTGGAGGTCGCCGACAAATATAAAGGGGTAGGTAACGTAACAGGTGAGAAATTGAGATGAAGCAACAATTCATAGTAGAGTGAAAGGTCTTCTTCAAACGATGCGCACACTCTGTGGGAAAGTTTTAGCCGCTGGGATTTATAGTTTGGCAATAGCGACAGCAACAACCGGTTCCGTCAATGTTCGCCGGTCGATTCGTTGTCGCTCTGGACGACGAAAACGAAGCGTCGCCCTGAGCCACAGTCAGTCAGCGACGATGTTATTTACACGGCATGCTCGTTTAGCTATGGGCTAAAAATTTCTAGATGTGCAGGTTGTTCAATAATATTCTTGTCCGTTTGGCTGTCCGAATTTGCCCACAGCGCGCTGGCTAAAACTGATCAAAGGGCTATCTGAATAAGAACGGTTTATGTAGATAATTCCAAGTCCCTTCTGTTGCTTCTCTATATATGTATATATATATATCCTGTAGGGACGAGCACCGTGTTCCTTGCGTCAACTTGCCGCGAAGAAGGCTTAGCTTATCGTTCGGGTTATTATTTTGGCTCGTTGTTTTGAGTAGGTACGTCTTAGTTATAGGCTGTGTCCTAGAATACGATAGCAATATTAGCCAATCGCTCAGCTTCCCACGTTACCTGACCGGGAACATAGGTTAAGAGTAACAAGAATTTTTTTTTTCTATTTATTCAATTCTATTTATTTGTACGTCTCATATTCCTAATGATTACATGTCACTTACGTGTATTTAAGCCCAGTGGTTTCTGGTACTGGTCTAGTAAATAAGACTTTCAAATCGTATTTGGCTTTTTACTTACGATAAGAACAAGTGTACATTTGTAGCACTGCTCGAAACTGTGTATATGGACAAATGGTTAAACGATTATAAAACATACAATGACTACGGGACTTGTTTAGCTTATATTTCCAAACGGGCGTCATACAGTCTTTGGTCGTTTCTCTAATAACACCAAAACCTCATCACTTAAGTAGTTTCTGGCTAAGCAATAGTAATACGGAATCTTTGCAATTTTCTTATTAAACTAAATTGACCCAAAAAATTATGGCTAATAGCCTTACAGGGCTAGACCTGAGTTGTACGGGGGATGTTCAGCCTTTCAGCTTTTTCTCTTCGCCGACTAGCTAAAGAGATGGTTTACCATTGTCACGGTTGAAGGCAACATCTCTTTCGTTCTCTAGTTCTGGTCGATTGGTTTCAATGGCCTATTGTAATCTTGTTAGTTACTGATAGCAGAGGTCCAAGTCAATCGCTTTGTCAGCCAGAGCGCAGCTGATGTATATAATTCTTTTTCGATACCATCAGACACCTCGCATCTCCTTCTTCAGGGCTATTCTGGACTTTCCCACAGGTTGTTTGTCCATTATTTTCTATTTATATATTTTATTATATTATTATTTTCTATTATATGTACTATACGTACGTGTAATTTTCGTTTTGTCATCCGTCATCAAGCGCTTTATGGATGGCTCAATTTCGTAGTGTTTCTGTAAAGCTGGACGTAGAAAAATGCAGTCGAGTAAATTATTGTCCGACAACTTAGGTAGGACCTAAGCATTGACTTTTCCGTAGCCAATTTTCTCCCAGTAGTTTAACAGCATCTGGAAGTACATGCCTAGTTTCTTGGCGATTAACTTCGCAACAGCTTTATAAACTTTATCCGTCCGTAATTAGGTCAATCACTACGAGGAGCATTTTTCACATGGAGATTCCTGGAAAGGACCATTTTTAGGCTGTTTCTTTTGATTACACATCTTCACAATAAACAGCGAAAATTATTTTACAGCATTTATGCCTTTATCATTATAACATGACAAAAGTTCCAGTCATCTTAAAAAAAACCCTTCTTAATAGACTTTACATATATATATATATAACTGCCAGCTCTTAAATCATACCATCAACGTCTACTCGACGTAGAAACAGGTGACTGTACAGCGGTCTAGTAGGATCAAATGACTACAAAAGTCTGCTGACTATTCAAGTCAAACGTTTAGCCTATCGCAGTGTTCAGTGTAGCTAGCGACACATCTCCTTGGTGCCAATAGTTGCTTGAGGACCCATCGAAAGTAACGGTCGCGTTTATCGTATTAAAGTCGTCTCAGCCGTTCGACTTCGACGCATCTCATCATCGTATGAAGCCATCAATTAGTAAACAATAATAATAATGAACAATTCACTGATCATTGGCGTCTACTGCCCACCAGCTATCTGTTTGTGCCGACATCTTTTCAATTATTACCGTTTCCGGAAGATACCAAGGAGTTCATTGTACCTGTATGTGTACATCAATCCCTGTATGAATCGGTGGATGTGTACAGCATTCATTTGTCTATATTAAAACATTAATGCGCTGATCTCATAGGACAAATAGATCATCATGTCGACACTCTATTATCGGCTATCAGCCGGCGTCGCCCTGGCTATTATTTCAGTCGATGTGGGCCTAAAACGAATTTATATCGAACCAATCGCTTCGACGCGAGCCGCGAGCTGTTATTAATATCACTCAAGTGCTTTTGCTCCTGCACGAAGTTCTTCTGTGTTCTGTGTCCAGCTAAATGTCAGCCTACCGGCAACCTGAAAATACATGAACGCATTTAGGGGAACTAGTTGAAGAATGAAAAAAAATGTTTTTCGCAGCGGGTTGAGGTGGGGAATAAAAACACCCATGACAAATATCTATATACTAGACTAACTATATTCATCACAATTAGCAGCTATCTAGAGCTGGTGAGATGTCTGCGAAGATCCTCTTAACTAAGCCGCGTTAATATTCTTGGCGTCATTACAGACGACAGCCGGTTGCACCCCCAACTGCCACTCCCCTCACTCAGAGAAATCAACGAAGAAATTTTTATTTGCTTCCTAATTTTCCCTAGTCAACTACAGCATCGGTGACGCATAGACGGGGTAATTGTATTTTTGGCTAATCTAATATACTAATGAAACCATCCAATTCACTTGCATGTACTCGTATTGTCTGTTTGAACGATTGAGGTAGCTCAGCGGTAAAACCTGTGATAGGTGGCACCAAGGAGTTAATCTCAGTTAGGCATGGGCAATAGCGACGAAAATCGCTTGCACGGTTGTTGCTAGTAGTCCTTATGTCACATATCTAGACTTACGCGTATCTATGTCGTAGCAATGTTCCATGCAGTTATAGCCACATAGAACATTTCTAGGTTCTAGAACATAACCGTTCCTGTTGCCCGTTTAATTAAGCTTTGACCTTTTTTTTGCCGTCAAAGTTCTTCTGGGTGTTTGTTAAGCAGTGAGCTTCAGGCGTTTCGGTGCTTTCTAATCGAAGCCTCCCACGCACTGTGACATGTCGCGTATCTCGAGGCGTCGTCGTCAAATGGAACAACAGCAACGAAAAACGCTGAAGATGAACCGAACGAAGCCGGCAATGAGTTTGAAGCTGTTGTTCGACACGTACGTTCAATACGGATGTTGACAGTATTCGCATCAGATGTTCTGCCGGTTCTTCTTCTGGGCGCCACCAATGGCGGCATTGGCGGCGGCGGCGGCGGCATCGGGTGTGAAGACAACTGAAGTTCAACGACGTCATAACCGCAAACTACGGTTCTGCACGCGTTCTTTTTGCAATTGTCTTGCGCAATCACTTTTATCCGTCTAAATACCACTAGTCGTTGGCCACAATGAACTACGACCACAGGCAGGCGGCCATAAAAACGTAACAACTATTAAAACTGATGGCTACTGCTGATTGTTACTTGAGGTTGCCGACATCAGCGGCGGAGCGAGAAGTGTCGAGATATCATCGTTGGATCCATCGCTGGCCATGGTAGCGTCAGTACGAAATGTTACAATCGTTGAAAATATCGTATAGAATAAATACACGTGGTGTCATGTGACCATTGCTAGTTTACGTTTCATTATGTAGAACCTGCCTACGTGACCGTTCGACAGAATGGGCAGTTTAGCTACGGGCCTGGAACCTAGACCCGAAGACACAAACCGCTTAAGTATGACAGCGACAAACCGAAGGCTTGTATCTGCAAGCAGATTTCTTGCTTAAACTTTATCATAAATCACTCATCAGAAATTAGAGCATCGGCAAAGCTCCAATGACTGTTTTCGTAATCCACGAATAGCAGACGGCCAAAAGCTTGATTTGGCCACTCAAATGATTACGTAATGGGGCATCGTACGTAAAGGCAGGCACACTAGACTATATCATACATTAGCAAGCCCCTACATCTAAACATTACGTAGGGATGGCACGCTCCATTCACATAAGTAGCTGCTGGGAATTAGGCAAGAGTTGCATCTTCAACAGGTTTGCTTACCATTACCATTTGGTTACTAGAAAGGCCGGCCAGCTAGCCAGGTAGCGCCTGCTATCCTCAGGCGCGGTTACTACCCTCAAATAAGTACAAGTGCGGCTGTTACTGTGACCACCTCATTAGTAGCGGCATTAATTTTATGTGCTGTATTGAAGTAATATATGATTTGCGTGTTCTTACCCGTACCCGGGTGCTAACATGTGGCACTACTGGAATAATGTCTGCGAGGTTGCCACGGCTCACTGGAGTAACGGCGAGCATTGAATAATTGTAGTACAAATATAGTTGCAATGGACAACGCCTGGTAGTAGCGACTGGCCCAAATCTGCACTGGGATCGGCAGGATGTGGCGTTTACGTTAGACTGTCGTCGTCGAGTTGCGGCTTTATCAGAGTGATGCACCGAACGCTTGGACTGTGTTTCTTTTGCTATTATTGATATTCGCAAAGGTCTTTCACCTCTTGCATCTTTCTTTTTGTTTATCAATAGGTGTTCCTACTAAGATAATTGTCCTTACGAGCCATTATAATGCCTGTATCGCTGTTAATAAACGAAAACTCTTTTTTAGTGGCAATTTTTGGGTTCCCCATATATGAAATGGAACAGAACGTCCCGCACGAAAAGGCAAATGCAGTCCTGAGGATTAATAAGCCTTAGCAATAGCAATTCTTACCCACAGCTGCAAAAATGCAGAGTACATTATGATGTATATATATATATATGCTATATTTTAATTAAGAAATTCAAGCTATTTAATTCGAAAGAGATACCATTGAAATGTTGAATAGAGTAGTTCTGCGGAACCATACTAGTGGCAGTAGCGTGGAGAACGAGACTTAGTTCTTGCACGAGTTACTGGACTGTGCAATCTGTATACAATAGGTTCCCAGATAAACGAAGTCTATTAATTGCTCTCCACTGAGTAATGATCGAGTGAGAAGTAAAATAAAAATCTCTATGATAAACGAAAATTCAAAGTGTGTTCATTCTGCCAGTCTTCTCTATCAAATCAGATAACTCTAAGTTTTCAACAGAAGGATAATGTGCTCTGTACTGAGATATATGCCGTAAGCATTTCAGATTTTAATGAACCTCACATTATAAAGCGTAGCACAATCGGAGTATTAACAATAACACTTTGACAAATGATATATTCGTGATGCGCAAGTGATTAACCGTGACGAAAAATTAACTGAACAAAAATACTCTTCAATGAAAAAAACATCTGTTTGATTTTAAATGCTTAAAAGGTTCTAAACTTAATAAAAAACTAAAAGCATCAACCTTTTGTGCCGATGGCTTCGCCGGAGCCCGGCCGTAATGGCCTATACATCGGACGCAAATCACATCAGATACACATTAATCGCATGTCCTATTATATAAGTATATACTCTATGATAGGGATTACGCCTAAATCTTTCTCTTTCGAAGCCGCGGGGCTTTGCCACTTCCCACACACCCATCTCAACACCCGAAGAAGCAATGCAAACGTTTAACCTAGGCCTTAAGCTGAATGATGCGTTGTCTTTTACGTTGAATTCTTAATGTCTGCTCTTGCACACGAAACCTAAGGAACATGCATATTCCTTTCCTATGATAATGTTATGACGAAACGGCCTTCTGCTAGTGACCTCCTCCCTCACGTGAAACAAGCCCTGAACCGGAAGTGACCCTACCCTATTATGTGTTGAAATGATTGAGATTCTGGATGTCCTGCTCGTGGCCTGAGCTGTGGTCATCAGTGGCCGGCCGAGGCAAAAGATAATCAAGGTGGCGACGAAGAAATCGCTTATCGCTCGCTTTCACAGCGCGCTATTGGTTGGGCAAGCTGTGACTGTTTTGGAATGAAGATGAGATTTGAGCGGTTCAAATAGGAGAATATATTTAGACATAAACATATTCTGCCATATAGCATCCAATACACGGAAAGCAGGATAACGAACGTTAAGATCTATCCTTCGGCCAGATACTATCGAATATAAGAGTAGAACAAGAGTGAAAACGTCGACGGTGGGTGAGGATATCGTAAGGGCAACCACAAGAGAACCGAGGTCTCGACCAGTAACCTTATTGTGGATCGTGTTTGTCGTTTGACTAATTTCTGTCTCGCCTTCAGCGACGCTCTGGTAAGTCCAAGATTTACTGTTTCTGACATGATACGATGAGATTCAGTTGCGTTTTTAGCTTATTGTTAATTGCAACGCAATCTGTACCGGTAGGTTCAATAAAATTAATTTAATTCCAACCACCTAATCTGGTCAAAGCTTGCAGATGGTTCTGCCCTTTTTCCGGCCAGATCAGTTTCCGTATGTTAGAGAAGTCACATAGTGAATACAACTTGTCATTTTGATGATTTTCTCCAAGGCCGAGCCTACAGTTCGCTGCGCAGGGAGACGCACTTGCTCCTAGATGGACGCTGATTCTGTTGAAGTTGGAAATGTTTTGTTTTGTATTCGTCCAGTTCATTCGATTTCATTCTATTATTTGGCTTCGGGTTTGCCGACTCCAATTGACCTTACTCCTTTCGCTCAATCCATAGGAGGTTACGATGTCAAACAATCGGACCTTGCTTCTGCTATTGAAAAGGTCCTTTAGGTGATCTAGAGGTGGCTAGAGTGAAAAAAAAAAAGTTTTCCAACGTTCAATGCACCAATGAAATCTATTCGCTGAGGTTGCACATCACCACTGTGCCCTTCGCCTACGCCGATATATAGGCCCTAAGGAAAGACAATATCAGCTGCTGCCACCCCTATTAGAATGTTGCTGGCAGGCCAAGTCGTACACGTGAAGCGTGTACAGGAGAAAAGTACTCCCGCGTCAATTGAACTAACAATTTGTGTAATCAGCGTTGCGCATCGATTCTATTACTATCGCGACTGACAAAAGTTGTTGCACTGCTGTCCAATGCTGTGTCTTTGTACGTCTGCAGCGTTACGGGGATATATTGCTATGTGGGCAAACCTGACAAGCTTTTGTGCAGAGTTATTCAACATCTATCATTATAAGTGATGCGTTGGCAATGGCACGCGCTTGAAATATGGCTGACGTCTGTGTTATTACGCCGGGGGAAGGGGACTAGGCTAAACGATGTGTTCGTGTCGGCATCGGTGCATCTGCGTGCATATGTTTCATACGATGGGCTGCCGGTAATCACTTTTATCTACTCTAATCTCTAGCGAACTCTACGATAACATCGACGGAGAGACCACTTTACGACCTGGAATCGGCAGGTTGTGGGATCCTAATCTGCAATATCGTGTAACCTAACAACGAGACGACTTCCTATAAATACCATGCAATACAATGCAATGAGAAGGATGTGCGTTGCGCGCACTCCTGTGTAGCCCGCTGGTCCTTGGTACCCCCGTCTGTCCTGGCGGTTCACCAGCACAAAGAGGAAAGCCTCTGGAAATGCTAAACTTTTCCCGAGGAGTGTAACATCGATCGGTCGAGAGCTGAGAGAAGGCAAATGAAAGCAGCCGGGCTTCTCATGCTCTCTCGGGTTCAACTTCGCTTGTACAGCTCTGCTGAGGCGAAATCAAAATTAGTCTCTAGCTGGCTTAATTGACGTGAACCCGTTCCGAAGGTGGTGTGGCTCAGCCATTTGGTGCTAGACTCTCGTTTCTGTGCTAACTGATGGCAATGCTAGTGGGTGTAGAAGTAACCAAGGAAGTTTGAGTCAGTCTGCGGTCAGCCCCTCCGCCTAGCTTCACTTTTCGACTACCGCTGAGTATCACGAACTGAGGTGTTATTGCCGCGGTTGTTAGGTTCATCCATCCGGTTTGATCCTTAATACGAGAAATCGGGCTAAGGAACGCAAGTGTGTCTTCAAAAGAGATTGCTGCGGCAGCTAGGAAAGAAACGGGTAAATCGAAGAGTGAAACTGTGGGGTAGATGCTGGTGTGATGCGTAGGGACTATCAAATGAAGATTTAGACAAGAAGAAATTACTAGGCATAGCAGTAAGGAATAAGGCTGTGTCCTGGATATTCCGTGTGCTGTGTGAATCTCATAGGGAAGAATTGTGGGCAACCGCCTCGGGCGATGAGTCCAAAAAAGCTTTTGGATAGACGACTATCCTCTTCGACCAAATGAGTTTTGAGCGTACGTCGTGCTGACTTTGATCTACATAGGCAAGAAAAATTTAAAGCAGAAACTCGACCCACGAATGCGCTGATGTTGACTCCGAAGTAGGAAACCTCGAAACCCAATTGTTTCGGTTGCCATAGACGTTGTTACCTCTACCGGCTTCCATTACAACGAACAGTCATGTTGAACATTGAAGGACACGATTCAGAAAGCTTCAATTATCGTTGATTTTTTGCTGTTATTGAAAATATATATAGGTTAAACAAGTATACAAGTTTGAGAGTGTCTATTCTTAGGAAATATTAAGGCAGATGAAATATATGTGGAATACAAGTATTTCAATAATGACACATGTTGAAAACACTTAACTGGACACTGTTTTGAACATTATGAAGCTTAAGCGAAAGATAAGTTAACAGAAGCCAAATATTATCATTATTTTCAATAAACTTAAACGGCTTATCCTCTTCGGAAAACTGACCCTTGCCGACTTGATTGAGTTAGAACCTTTAATATTTTTTAAGAAATATCAGTCCCTTTCAAACGGGATATGAATATGTTTATAGGCAATGCCATGTCTTCACTTTTCCTTCGAAACGTTTTACAAAGTCACCTATCAAAAGTCATTTCATACGACGTCATCAAAAATCACAAAGAGGTTTAAACCCCTTGGATAATCATTTCAAAGGATTACTGCGTTTTGTACGCTTGGGTGTATTTTATTCATTAAATTTGAACGATCCCTATACATATTATGTTCAAGGGGATCAGCTGACCCTATGCACAATCTGTGTGTGTAGACCATGCACAAATTCAAACTATATAACTTATGCATAAGCAGCCTGATGTATCACTTGCTTTTGTAGCGACTTGAAGGTCCTAGGGCAAGCGTATGTGGCAACGTTGTTTCAAACCTAACTATAGCACACGTGGCATATACACGTCGACTGTCGCTCGATGTAGCTTTGTTGTTGAAGGAAACGTAATAGTAGTATAAGACGTCTCTAAAAAGTAAGATTATCTTAAGAGTAACAGCTTTTCATCTGAGAAATATCTATTTGCCACTCGGTGCATAGGTGGCATTTGTATGGTAAAAACGAAGATTCACCTTAAATTAAAATCCTACGCAGGGTAAATTTGATATAGAGAGCTAAAAATGCTTGGCGTATGTCTTCTAGCTCGCGCTCTTTATTGCTCAATCTCCCCACTTAAACTTATATACCTAATCTGTATCTGTCTTGTTTGTCTACGTCAGCCTATTAGTATACTGACATTTACATTTTAACTAAGCAACGTGTCATCGCGTGTCTATAAAAAGATGAACGCCACATGAAAGGAAGCATACTATTCAGGTAAGACTTCCCACCGCTGCATGGCGCAGTATATGCACGCACGAACGTGCTTATTGCCGGTAGCTTTCCACCTCGTGGCTTCGCACATGATTGCGAAAGACAGATGAGTCCCCTTTCAGCCATTTGTAGTTAATTTGTATTTCCATTCATGATGGGGAAAGACACAGAGAGAAAAAAAAAAAGAGAGAAAGATGAATCGGCATACTAACCGGCCATACAGCGACTGGACGTGGGAAACGAGCACGTAGCGGTGAGCGGACGGCGAGCTCACTGCCGGTAATACAGTACCGTTAAATGAGCAATGTTCGAAAAATTTCTTGCCAGGATCTGGCCGTCGAATTGCTTGTTAGATAATTATTGACACCTCCAATCTGCGAGTGGTATTTGCCTGGGTGCCTTCGTCGACTCCGTTTCCTAGACCTCGAAGTCTGTTCGATGGACGGTTCGCAGCCGCAGCAATAGCAATAAAGTATCGTTGACACGTACAGTGGGGATGTTTCTATACGTGGACAATGGATGATAATCTGACGTTTAATCGTATTCGTTTGACGCCTCGACTCACGTCTCTATTCACCGCATGTGAGGAATAAACTTAAAGTTACTATTTTCCATTGTACTTTATCTATGTACTTTGTACTGCAAAGTTTGGAAAAGCAGTACGCAATAGGCTGTTGTTGCTCAAATATAGAGTCATAAGCTAACATTGTTAAAAAATACAACTTAGATGCACACATGCACATGTACTTTGTACACATAATCTGATGTTAGCGGGGAACGAAACGTTCGGTCGTTATTTTAATATTAACTAGCTAATATAATGTTGAAATTAATATCGAGTTAAGCCTATCATGCATCATTGAAGCCTTTTGCACGATCGCCCTGGGGTCGTAACGTTTCCATAGAACGTATTGTAGCTTGTGTGTATGTTCCTCCTATGTCGTTCGATGCTGGTCAATCACTTCTAATGTTCCACTTAGTCGCCAGACCACTAGTCAAGCGTCAATCCCCAGTGCAGCACCAGCAGTAACAAAACGCAAACGGCGTCAGCCATAGATAAAAAAAAAAGAAAGAACCGCAGCGATCAGAGCAAACTGAGACAAGCTGATCGAAATGAACAGACGCTATGCATTATGTGCAAGGTGTCGTGCCTGCCTTAAACAAGTCTCTACGACTTCATCCCGTCTCGAACAGATAGTTCAACGAATTTTTGCGCATATGCCAGGAGTTGCACCGTTAGCCGTCACGACGTTTGTTCCCTATGATCATCATATACCACGATTGTCGGCTCAAACTTAGACCTAAACCACCTTTTGGACATTAAGGAAAAAAACGTCCTTTTTTAATCCGCGATTAACCTTTTAATATTAAACGCCTTTCAATATTGGTAAACGTAAATCCGTTGAACTCACATACGCTATACACAAAAATATTAGCGGAATTAAATTTTGGGTTGATAATAGACCAAAAGTTCCGAAATACGAAAGCTCGAAACGGCAAGAAAGTTTGAAAGATGCAAAAGGGTGCAAAAGACCAATTTTTAGAACTTATGTGGACGACCTATTCGGCATTCGATATTCCTTTTTTAAACAGGCGTTAATTTGTCTACTAAAACAATAGATCTATTAGAAGTGTCCCTATGAATAATTGGCAATGACGCATTGATTTCTTCTGTGGCAATACTTATCATAATATTTTTTAAATAATAAAGAATTGAACTCCGAGCTGCCAGCTGCTGCTGCTGCTACCGCTACTGGATAGAGAAATAAGGCAGGAAGATGTGTGCAAGTCAGCAGGAAGGGACGGAAGTTGGAGCGGGAACAACAGCACTGGCCGATATCTCTTTTTTGCTTATTGTCATGACTAGCATTATTATTACTCCCATCATCGAGGTAATCGTCTTTGATGGTTTATCATTGCAAGTGCTATCAGCAACAACAGCGGTGACTACACACCCTATTGCGAGCGTCCGGATTGAACCTTGTTCTCTACTTATTTTGCGTCACCATTGTGTTTTCATTTATTTAACCGATCGTCCTTCCACTGGAATTCAGACGTCGGCTTGTTCTGCTCAGCTGCTCTCTCCGTCTGCTTCAGGTTTCAAATGCCTTCATTTTCGTTCCTCCCGTCAGTCACTACTTCCTTCCTTCTCGGTATTAAGTTTATCCTCCGTTCGACTCCTTTGTTTCACTCTACACTCGAACAGTGTATTCTGACTCTTGATGCCGCCGCATTCGTCTAGTTTGCGCCTCTCCCATCGGTCCGTTCATCTGCCCACCCATCGTCGTGAGGTCACTTTGAAATGCCATCATGTACACACCCGTTGCTTCAAGGGCGGCTGACGGTCAACGCTGGTTCTCACTCCTTTGCGTGTTCGCGTTCGTTTCCCTCTTCATCGCTTGTTTTAGTTATTACCGTCATCAGTAACAGCAGTAGCAGCACCATTGGAGCCTATCATGCTGGAAGCAGTCAGGAAGAAGTAGGAAGCAGTATCAGTAACGACAACCGTACTAGTAGCAGTTAGCTAACTGGCGGACGCCAGGCAGTGCGGCTACCTTATCAGGTCGGCCACATTTTGTCGTCTATAATTTATCGATTAAACGTCTACAGGAGACCTGGTGTGAACGCTACAAACCGCATTGAAAATTTCCGTTTGGCAAGAAAAACGAAGGACGACCACAGCACCGTCGGCAAACTTACACAGGGAACTAACTCCTCTAACGAAACAACGGATAGCGACTTGGAAAGAAGGCGATAATACTAACAGAAGATGGTATAGCAAAAACAATCTGTTCACAACAGCTCATGAGCACGTAAAGCAACGGGAAAGCTGACCAAAAAGATAAATAACGTACACGTTGATAGAACATAAAATTACGTAAGCGTATAAACACAGGGACGGCGAATCTGAAGTTGCGTTTCTGTTTATAACGGAGTTAATGACGCTTATAGCGTGGCGCACATATATTCAAGACGCATGTAATCATACGTTTCTCATACAGAAAGCTTCTAAACTAATGAGAGCGCTCTTATCAGAACTTGAGTAGCACACTTGTTGAAATAATACCTTTCTATATTTAGCAGATAAAGAGCTTAACACAAAGTAGCTTTTGTTGAAAATAAAAACAAGCAAAAGATAAGTTTTCAGTATTAAACAAGCCAAGCGCATCAGAAGCTACGTCTACCTAATAGTGCGTCCCCCAGCTTACACGTCAATCCTGTATGTGTCGAGTTTGCCGAAACGATCCACCGGTCAAATTATTATCGATAGCAGCCGTCACACGATGTGATCAGATTTTTATCCATTTTTTTGCACGATTATCTACGACATAGACTATATCGATTTGTGAATGCTTGAACTGGCTTCGTGTTTAAGGATTTTATTCCGCCATCTATCTTTTTGGCTAACTCTCCCCTCATTCTTACTAGCTTCACGCCTTGCAACGACGTTTCCAACTGGGAACAGACTTTCGGCCTTCTTAGCGTCCTGGTGCGCTAAGCTAGGCCACCGAGCCGTGGTAATCTTTTCTGAATATGGCAGCCGTAATCTGTTTCCCCCAGTCTCTATAATCCGTAAAATGTCGTACTCGATTGGCGATCAGTGGATCGCGCTCGATGCGTTTGTACACCGATTTTTCATGCTTAATACTGATTGGAACGGACGATACGGAGGTTAGACACGCGCTCCAACACGTTCGACGCATCGCCGATCAGCCGGCTAGTGGCCAATCCCACATGGTCGATGTTTGTTGCTCTGTCATCCTGTAGCGACACCAACGATTTCGCCCTAAAAGGAGCGCCACGAGTGGCCGGCGTCAGAATCGCCGTAGCCGCGGACGGTCACCACGAATGTCGTCACCACCGACGCTCTTCGCATCATCACAACATCAGGCCAGACTTAGACAGTGGCCGAACTGATCCCCGGGCTGGGTAATTGCAGGCATGGCACGATATAGTAGAGATATACGATCATAACTCCGACAGTAGCAGCAGCAGTAACAGCAAAAGCAAAGGAGACAAGCAGAAAATGACATCGTGAACTCAGAACGGCTATAAAGACGACAAAGGTGATTTGGACAAAAGGCTAATGACGGCTGCACCAACACGGAAACTCAGCAGTAGCAGCCGCAGCATCAGGGCTGAGTTTTCTTTTTCGCCGTAGTTTTCTCTGCCTGACCAGCAGAAGATAGCAGCGAATAGAAAACGCAACGGAAAGAGCAACTGTGCGGGGAAGAGGATCACCGACAGCGCACTATCAATGTTAGAAGAAACTGTAGACAACGGCCGGCAGACTCCGTTGGATGATCAGTATTGGACTTTTAGACAAAGAGTCCGAAGGCAACATTGGCTCTACTAGTAGTAGTAGTAGTAGTAGTAGTGCAAAAGATCACAAAAGTGCTCGACGTTCCCCCGTGGCAGCAAAATGGAGCGCAAGACTTGCTGTCGGAGTCATTGTTTGGGATAGAATGCGCGCCGATTTCCTCATTTTTTCGCGTTCTTTCGTAGTGGCCCCTACTCGAGCGTCGATCGCGAACGCAAGGTTAGAGCTGCCAGCAGACCGATTCGTAGTCCAGCGACTCCTGTGTTTTGAAACGTTCCTTTTCGCGCTGATGTTCTCCGTTCTGAGCTACTCCGTTCATTTCTGCTTCGTTTTCTGCCGCTGCTGCCGTTGGTTCCCTTTTGCTGTAGTGGTGCGGCGCACACATGGAGCTCGCCACTCCGTGAGTTCTGCATGAAGACAGAATGACGCAAACGTGAAGTAACACTATCTGGCTATCAGCTAGGCTTCCTACGTGTGAAGAAAGAAAAAAAAAGAGGCGAAGACGATCGAATAGATGACGACGAGAACGCCGGACGGCATCAACAGCCAGCCACAGCAATAGAATAGCACCGGCAGCTGTAGAGCGAAAAACAGTAACAACAGCAACGCGACCGAATCAAAGAGAAGTGGCCCTTTGAAAGAGATGAGCAACGTCCGGCGCCCTGAGGACCACCATCGCCAGTTTAACTGCACCACATCCGGATTTCAGAAGTGCACAAGTGCAAAAACATCCCGATAAGAAGCCGTAGCCGACGATTACAACAGCGATGATGATGATAATAATCCTGACGTTGGGTGATGCTGGTGGAGGCGGTGATGGGCGTGATGATGACAATGAAGAATCAGAAAAACGCCAGAAGATGCAAGCCAGGCTGTACCGAGGCAGCGGTTCAAGATAGGGGCCGCTGCGTACTGGCCGTGCACGAACACTCCGTCTCGCAAGCTAACTTCATCGGGATGAACTTGGACCGGGCAACTTAAGTAATCTGATGAACGGACCGCCTATAAGTATTGGCTTTAACAGTCCCAAAGACAATTTAATAACCCGGAAGCAATCAACAAGAGGAAGACGACGAAAAAACTGGCGGCTTTTCGAATTTCGATAACGACGACAGGTAAGTGCTGCTTGCACTTAATGCTGGAAATAGCGATGCTGACGAGGAAGATGCCTATTACCATGATGGTCATCGTCGTGCCGATGCGTATGGAGATCAAGTTGGAACGAAGGTGTCATGCGAACCACAGATGAAATCGGTTTAAATCGATATTGCCTGCCGCCACTAAACTGGCTTTAACTTAACTTTATGCTATTTTCACCGTGTGAAATCGAATTATCTTCATCTGGATGCATTTACCGCTGCCGTTGCTGTCGCCCATCGTAGAATCCAGCTGGAGAATAAGACAAGTAAGAACAGAAGTAAATACATCCATAGCTGATGAGGCAGTCGGGGCATTCATTAGGCAAGGGATAAAAAAAAAATCATAAAGTGTCACGTAGAAAATAATCCTTCTTCCGATCTACATATAGGTGTATATTAATACTTAAATTAGTGTACACATATATACTTTTTCAGGTATTTGCGAAGAGTTTAATTACTTAGCTTTCTAAGGATTAGAAAATAAATTCGAAGGAAGATGTTATTTGATATAAGTAATTATACAGAGTGCGTACCGCATAGATTTAGCCAAAAGTATATTCTCGCTCAAACAGTCCAAATTTTTTTCACACGAGACGAATGACCCATTTTTTTAGGAAAAAAAAATTGGGGATATAGGGGATCACTGCTCGAAAGGTCGATTTCGGGTCTTCTTGATTTGACTACAATCAGTAAAATTGGCCTATGGTATTGGCTACATGATGCAACACGGTAATAATACGCGTACGATCGGAGCGGTACGATCGAATTTTAAATTGGATTGTTCGATATTGCAGTCTGATAGGAAGCCCTGGTACCGAGATGTGACGTATCTCTGCGCTGTTTACCCATACGCATGATCTTGTTATCTATTTGCCACGAATTTGAGTCGTCTCATACCGCTTCATTAGCAATAGCTTCATTGCAACTGTAGTAATTTCAGGTTAAATAGCACATAGACCGCTATGTGATAACATGATGCCTAGATGTGTCTTGTATATACTGAAGCAGTTCGTGATCGTTTCGGTATAGTCTTCTTTTTACCCAAATTTGGAAAAAGACCGACTGAAGAATGCTAGAAGGAAAAGCTCTGTTCTGTACTGCGGTTCCATTGTGAACCGCATTCGAAGTCCATTCGGCGGCAGAACAGTTTGTAAAATGCGCCATTTTATTTCACAAAACAGGGGAGTTAGCATTACTTACTGTTTACTGCGGTTACTGTTTCTGTAAAGAGCGTTCGCCATTCATTGAAGAGTCATTAAATTGTCATCCATACGCGCTCGTAAATTCGTGAGTAAAATCGGCCCTTGGTAAACTTCAATGGCTTTCTGGTCTCAGGCGTCCGTCGAGAGTCCGCGTGCCCGTTCGGACTTTCGGGCATGTCCCATGACATCTAAAATCGCTCCTTTGGTTCTGGCTTGAAAACGGTAGCGACGATAGCAACGATTTTTCCTCAAATTCTTAGAAAAGTGCCAATACAAGAAATTCTTATTGCTTGAAGACAGCACGTGCGCATTGATCGCTGCGGCTGCTGATTCTATTGGTCTAATGTATTGACAGAAATGAATACTGGTTAGGTTTCTTGTAAGCAGTAATAATTTCTCTATATGTTTTAAGGCAGATTCTATCCAAGCGTTATTTTTGATATCCATTTCACCATACACAACAGCAGCAAGGTCGAAGGCAGGCGTCGCCATGCACACATGCATAGACATACATACGCACTCACATGTTTACGGTCGATAAAACAAACATGTTTCTGCTGTATATGACAGGCTTTGTTAGCCTCGTTTAGCGGTCGGATTCTTGGTCTTAAGTTAACGAAAGCTTCTGCCCAAGTTGAAAGGTAGAGCCGCCGGCCTCGGTGCGGTGTTTTATGCTCGGCAACAATTTCTCATCTTCCGAGTCTTCTTCGGCTAATCGATCGCCTCCAGGGCCCCTTGACACTCGAATGTGTCCAAGGAAGCCAAAAATACATACACACATATGCTATGAAACATCACCGTATAACAGCGTCATTGTCGTCGAAGTCTACTGCATTGGCCCCCGGCTGCACTGAGTCACCCCATCAGCCCTCCGATGAGCAACTACCAACGACGAAGGATCGAATAAGGCAGAATAGAAGACAGAGGAATTTTACTTCAGCCTTTTCGGCCTTGCCTGCCTGCCTGCCTCCCTGCCCGCGCCATGTTTCTCGTGACGTACTACCTACATTTGCCACAACGTAATGCTTAATATATGCGTACTGTAGCACGGCCAATGCTCGAACAAGTAGATGTAAGCAGCAACCCGAAGCTAAACAACCTACTTTTAGCTAAGTATTCGATGTCAAAGTACCTCGGCTCTGAGCATCGCGTAGCTCTGCCAATAATCTTGTTTTGCGAGCGTAAGTAGAAGGCTTTTGAAGAGCGGATAGTCGATGACGATGGTAACAGCATATATCAATATGACGGCACTTTTGACACCTGGAAGCAGGCAATGATCAAGAAGACGGCAGTTTTCTGCGCGCTGTGTCTGTGAGCGTACGCTTGTGGGACATCGAATCTGGCCACAAATATCAGAATTACTTGTCGAGATTAGTTGAAGCTATGAAACTATCGACCTAGTCCGTGCGATCGGGCGGTCAGCAAGCGATAGTAGTCCATGGAAACGATCATACCTACAGTGTGCTGATGCCAGATGTAACGGCGATTGTGAGAAAACTAGATTTTTTTTTTGTTCTGCGTCTAGCGGATTAGTAGGTTCGAAGAAGATCCCCCCCCCCCCCCCCGACTGAACCTTTTTTAGCGATATTTTTTGTGTGCACGTGCTGTTCTGTTTGGTCGTGCATTCGCTGGGTCACATAGACAGAGATTCAGATCCTTAACCAACGCAAAAATAAAAACCGTTGTTGTCGAACCGATTTGAGCCTCAGTTTACTTTTAGAGCGTCTAATACAATACGATTTGCCCATCTCAATCTTATAGCGGAGCTAATGCATCAGATATACATTTATATACATCGGATATACGGTTTATGAATATATAAACCTAGTGTATGTGGCATCTGTGGTTAGTAAGCCGTTTGATTCAGGCAACGTTCGCTCGCCTCCATATTTCAATACGAAGACGGTTTCGCGGCGCGCATATATATATATATATATATATATATATATATATGAGGCCTTTGAGCGAATAAAATCAAGAGCTCTTTCTTGCCTCCTTTCTTTTTGGTTTTTTTTTAGTAAATCAGCCAGACGTCATCGTTAGCTGTCATATCAGAACTGACCCAGGCCGCTGGGGTGGTCATCCGCGTTGTCGCATTCAGTCATCCACATGACGGGCGTTTTGATAAAGACCATAGCTTCAAATGCATCAAGCAGTTTGGCGATGACGAGCAAGGTCGCGCAGCGTGGGAACCGACCAAGTGATTTCGGTTGCTTGAAGCGTCGTGAAACGTTGAAGCAACTCTGCTGGGCTGTAGCTCGTACGTAACTCCCTGCTTTCTTTAACGTTCTATGATCCTCCCAGTGTCACTGTGGTAGTATTGGTGCCGAAGATATGACAAACTTCAGCTAAACCGCGCATTGTCGCATCGCTGCCATCCTGATTTGTAACTAGTGCTGGTTTGCAGATTCTACTAGAGCCACAAGCACCAGTCATTCTTCAGCTGCGTGAGCGTATCCCCATGGACGTCAAATCGCGCAGCTTCTGGTGCTGTCGCTGGCGCTTTCGCCATTGTCATCGACGTTCGAGCGTCACAGGTCCGGGTGTTGTTTTTCTTGCCAGAGGCTGTTCTATCAACAACGGTAATTGTGACAGAAGTGCATGTAATTATCGCAGCGCCATCGATCGAGGCTATGTTGTGCCATTCTAAATAAGCTTATATGACAACGACGTATTCTATATGCGCTTGTTAGCTGCATTAGACGCGCACAGGCGTTCTCACAAGGGGTGTCGGTGTATATACATATACAGGTGGGGTTCCGGATGACCGCTTCCGCCAGACGGCTCAACTAAACAGGGTTCTATAGGTCGGCAGCCAGTATCTCCCTCTCATTCCCCTCCCTATTTGCTTGAACAGAGAAGCCATTAGAAAAGTTACTGCGCTTGATGCACGGGCTGACTGAGAGGGCACCGAACTGCGGTGACAAAGACGAAACCAATCGATGCTTCAGACAGACTACTACAACTGTTGCTAGTGCAATTGTTGAGTTGTGGCGGTGGCTAAAAGAGTCGTGCCGTCCCTTTTTGCTTCGTTTTTCTGTTCCCTATTAACTTTTCATGGCACAGTGATGTGCGTCTTCATCTCGACTGCGACATGTTCACCGTCGAACGGCCGATGATGTCCTCCTGCTGCTAGGCGGAGGGTAAGCGGATGGTTAGCCGCCCCGCTGCGGATCCAGTGGGACACTACAATTGTCGTTGTCCAACTTACTAGCAAAGGCTGCTGCCGCTACTGTGACTTCTACAATGAGCTGAACGCTTATAAGCTCTACGCTTGCTCAATCGAAGGGCCCGCTAGCTACGACGACACAACTATGGCCGTTTCAGCAGTGTCTTTTGGAGATAAACGATGATATTCTCACTGCCTCTGTTTTATTTGCAGATGAACATTTGCCAGACACACTATTTCGTCGCAAGCGCTTGTCCCGTCAAACAGGGGTCAGCTGTTATTCTCTCTGCTGCCGCCGCCGTTCGATGACACAGCATTGACGTTATCTGCTTAGACATTGTTGCACACAATAGGCCACACCGTAGCCGCTGTTGATAGAAACGTATCGGCTAGATAAAATGGATAGTCAATGTATCTAGCAACACTCAAGTGATGGGGGCGCGGCAGTAATAGGGAGGAAATGGCGGATCCGCTCTCAAAGCGCATGACCTGAACAAATAATGAGCATTTTCTAGAAACTTGGACTTTTGAAGAGCATTTAACTAAAGAAAGCCGTTTGTCCTTTTGACTCGATCAGTAAATAATCGTATCGTCGCGGGCTATAATTGAAAACGAAAATTGAGCAAGCACTACTTTCTTCAGTCAAAGGATATTGGCTATTATTAGCTTTAAAGACTATTTTCACACTGTACGATCATTGATATTGAAAGAAAATACGTCTAAATGATTTCGAGGATCAGGACGGCAGTCGATTTCTGCCTTGTACGTGCATCGGAAACGCTCTTACCTTGAGCTCCTGAATGAGTTCGGTGTTGTCGAGAAGGAGTACCTTGCAGTGGAAGGTCTTCGCCTTTTCTCCGAAGCACTTCATCTTGACTTCGCGCACAGTCGCAATTCGAAAGACGAGCGCTTCACACAAAATACAAAACCTCCTCTGTAGGTATTATAGCACTCATGAAACATGCACACACTATAGCCATACGGCAAATGTTAACACACGGCCTGGGTTGTACACTTAGATGAGCGGTGGTCGAAAACGTTACAGAAGACTCTTCGTGCTAGGTTTTTCGAATTCGACCCTAAAAACCTCGGATGCCCCTCTCTTGCATAAACTAACACTCGCAAATTTAACTTAAACTTTAAATCAAGCAAAAACGTGACGCCGCGGTGCTCAAGATATAACTTTTTCTTAGAAAACTTTTTGAGCTTAGAAATACATCCCGAAGAATCCTTAATTACACCTAAGGATTTTCACATCTACAGAATCCGCGGATGTTGTCTTTTGCGAATAGTGCGGCTGATTCGGATGCAGTTGCCACCGTTCTTGTCATATCTGTATTGGTTATCAATGTTGCCATTATAAGACCCGATCTTTTTATATTGGCCAATCGCACTGCTGTTAAATGATGGACGACCACGTGAACACGCCGCGTCTAACTGCACCTATTATAATTAGCTTACACAGAGCACACGACGCTCATTCGAGCTGACATTTGACTTCAAATCAAAATCGGCGACAAGCTATCACACTGAGCCCTACGGAGCGGATCGAAACTACTAGTCCAAATGATTTAAATAAACTGACACCATCAGCCAAGCCGAACCGGCGAGACAGCGCCAAAAGGACGTCTCGAGGCCCGCCGTCCGCAGAAGATGCGGCCCCTTATTGAAGTCGCACTAAACACTTCCCGCGCGCCTGCGGTGGAGAGAGTCTCCCGCAACGTTGGAGAGGGCAACGTTTCCATCACTATGAGCGGACAAGAGAAAGGGTATACTTATACCACTGTTACTACGGCCAGTGATGGCGGCAGCCTCAGCTGCTCTGGGGGCAGCATCACTGCGGTGAGACACTGATAGACAGAGAGAAACTTTCATGCGGCACAGACAGCGGCTCCCCCACAACCCTATGAGACACATGCGGACTACGAGAAACTCGAAAGCTTGGGGGGGCCTCGGTCGGAGATTGGGTTGGACACTAGTAGAGGCGTGGACTTAAACAGTCAGTCGCTGGAGCTGCTCCGCTTGTTCACCCGGTTGCTCCGTCGCTTCGAGTCACAGTAAATGGCGCAAAGCGCTTTTTACGCCAGCTTCTACATACAGATCAAGCACGGTCATCACTGACAGCGTCTCTTATCGCCGCTATCCCGTTTACCCCTCAGTCGAAATTACCAGCACCGCTTCCACTAGCCTGCCCCGTCACAGACGATCGACAGCGAATGTCAAATGAAATTCGGAGAAATGCTGGGGGTGGCGTGGGACACAGAAAAGACGACAAAGTTACCCCGCAGACAAACGGCAGTTGGTCGGTTGCTTCGTCGCTGGGACGTTCGGTGTCGCTGATGCGCCATATCCGCCTCAAACCGCCTTTAATCCTTCTTTGCTCCTGCCTTGGGAACGCGTTTATCACGCCGGCTACTGCAGGGGCCGGCGTGGCGACCGCGTCTCGTCGGTGGTGGCGTATGCGTGAATTCGGCGCACGAGGCGATCTCATTGGTTATGGTATTGAGCAGGAGAAAAAAACGAAAAGGAGATGCCGCTGACAGAAGGGAGTCGTCGCTTACGCGCGATATTCCCCATTTGGATGTTCATGTCCAAACGCGATTGCTACAATTACCGCTGCTGCTGCTGTTGCTGGTGGAGTATTCTAGTGCTATACGTTCGTTCTACTTCTACTTCCCAAAGTAAGCAAGAGAAAAAAATATCTGACAGCAAATAAGGTATTTGTCCCGTGCACGTTGTGAAGATGAGCATCGGCAAAGAAACACAAAACATCCTACTGAAAATAGTTGGCGGATGAAACTAGTTCTATTGCATTTTACATACATCCTAGCGGTTTGCAAGCGAGTTGATAATGCAGGGGTAACACACTGGTCTGGAACAAAATGTCTGTTTGGGCGTTTAACTTTGACCGTCTCTAAATGAAAAGTACGATTCAATTCGAGTCTGAAATCTTCAATTATCACACGCATAGTTACAGTGGCCTTGACACATCAAATATCTAAAAAGCCAACCAAGTTGGCAGCTGTCTTCGCCGTGGTCAAAAACATATCTACGCTCAACTGCGTATACCTAGAACACGTTGGCTAACATGAAAACGTTTTTGTTGTGTGGATGCTGTAACAACTCCTTAAGATATCAAGGCTCAAGTTGAAAAGTTCAGCGCCTTAGCATTTTAACGTTGACCCAACAATAACATCGACCGGTAGCACAGAGCAAGGAGTTCAGGCCAGCGAATCTATCTCAAATATACCCATTTGGCAATGCATGTATTCATACAATTATACAACAAGTTGGAATAAATAAGCAGCCATATTTGGTAATAGTTTACGTATTGTCTTCACGTCGTTCCTTGTTGTCTATTTACCAACAACATGAAGTTAGCGACATATTAACCTAATTGTCGGCCGCGACCCTGTTGGCATACACGCCCTAGCTAATACCACTCTTCACCCACAAACGAAGCGTTTATATCCTGCATTCCGAATTCGGTTTTCAATTTAACTACACTGCGCTCAAGGGGTCTTCATAGGCGGATTGGATATATGACCATATTCAAATACTATCAGCACCTGTCAAATGTTGCTTGTCGACCTTCTCTACTTCGTCAGAGAAAGCGCGACGTTACATGGGCCTCGAAAGCAATAATTCTGCGGAAACAACATGGAAACACCTCACGGTATCCTTTTCCTAGGCAATACCTGCATTCGCCCAATCTAAATTAAAGCCACGTTTTCCAGATTTCGCTACTATGGGAAGTTTTGTGATCGTGGAGCTAAAAAAAAACCTTGCTTCAACCGTACATGCGTAGAGCAAGCATTTTCGTTGCTTTTCGACGGGACACACACCCCAGTTCCGTCATTATAAAACTTCAACTGATAGGAGATCGAATTCGATACTCTGTTTTTAGTAGCGAATTTTATTAAATCTCCTTAAACCTACTTACTTACTTTTTAATTTAGCACAAAACCATCCTTTGCAACCAGTTCAAACGTGGCTTCCATAGCGGTTTTTCGGTCGCTTGACCGTAGTATATCATAAAGGAGATGATTTATTTTTTCTACCTCATTCGATTTGAGGTATGCGTCTTTTCTTCATTTAATATCTGCTAATATCCGAAGCGTTGACCGGCTTTGTAGTCTTGTAAGCAGTCGATAATACCTTTCTTAGAGTAAAAGATCCCTACTAGAGACCCGTCATATATGGATCAAACGCAATATTTACCTGAATACTGGACAAAGCTATTGAGCTCTCTAGGGCAGCTCTTGCTTGTGAGAGTTTCAGCTTTGGCGTAATTAAAGATGTATTACAAAATGGTGCATTCACTGATAGCAACTTTAAAGCAGGCCGAATTTTGCGCTAAAGGGCAGACACCAATTAATATGCATACGAAGTTCAGCAGAAAAAAAAAATTACGTACGACGTAAAAGTACGACTGAACGGTTGATTTAGTGAGTTTTTTCTTTCAAATCGCTTAACTTGAAAACATTCAGCTTAGATTCACTTTAAACGAGACTTTTTGCCAGTGTCCCTTAAACTTATATAGATAGGTTTAATACAATTATGCGGAAGTCATTATGGAGATCATAAATAATCGGTTAATAAATAAACATCTTTAAAAGAAAAGGAGAATAGTCCGTTGATATTTATAGCGGCCTTCTGTATGCCAATTAGTGATTTTACTTTCATTTTTATTCTGATTCGTAGGCTTTATCAGGGAGTGATCTTCGGCTGGAAAAACCTGTTTTAGCCTATGGCTTTTTCAATCCTTCTCCAAAGTCTCCTGCAGCCGTCAGGGTCGACATTTACTTTACTATCGAGCTTACGATCATTCGAACTTTAGCCCACTGATCGTTCCTGCACCGTACCCAAAATACTTTCAGCTGTAATTTTTATCAGTACGCCCCAACAATAATTGGTCTCTTAAAACTGGCCGCTTGAAAAAGCCCGTCTTTTGGGTTCATAACATAACGCTTATAAAGATATCTGCTATTCTAATTTGTTAGCTAATAGCAGTGCTTTATTTAAACCAGAATATGCCCATTGATATTGTAATACTCGTCCGTGTATATTATTTAACTGCGTATTTAACTGCTCATCCAACCAAAAGTAGCTCATTAAGATCAAACGTAGCGTATTTTCTGTTGTTTAGTTTCTTCCACGATTAATCTTCAACTATCCCCGAAATAAGCCACTTGATATAATGAAAATTAGTCATAATATAAGCACACGTAAACTACCATAGGTCTTGCCAGCTTTTACCTCAGGAGCTCTACTCTGGCGGAAGATCGCCTAAAGCACTAAAAGGCAAGGTATCTGACAATATTCCTAGAGAATTTGTCAAGAATTTAGATCTTTTATGCGTGATTCCGTCAGTCCTATATTTTTTGCTCACCATTGCTATTTAAAAAGTAAATGCTTCACCAATTAGAGTTTAGGCAGGAATAAGCTAGGGGTATCGACAATGATATCAGCAAGGCGAAACGGCTTTAACCCTGATAAGCCTTTCTAGTCCTGGGTTTTTCGGTTTCCAATAATGAAGTTCGGGTTCAATAGTGGCCAAGAAAGTATGACTCGCTACAGAGCATATTCATAAAAAAGAAATAACAGAAAGGGAGATTTCATGAAAATATATCCATGACCCTCAAATAAAACAACGAATTACACTGACGTTTGTACCGAGAATTATTAAATAAGTTGGTTGCTTAACATTCTTGATAAAGGGTACTATGTAGATTATAGATCGAGGATAATAAGGTAAAAAAAAAATGCTACAAATGTGAATCACCCTAGTATAACTTTGCTTCCTGAAGATCCTATCAGGTTTGTAGCATGTACGCTCTAGTTGATGTAAGGTTTTTTTTTTTTTATAAAAATAATGATGAAATATAAGTATAGTACCGTAGTTCGATTGGATTTCACTCTGAAAGAATTTAGAAACTAATTTTCTGTTGTTGAGTTCTGTTGATGAAAGCAAGTACTTGAATTTCTTTCGGTCAAAAGGTTTTACCCACTCACCTTCGATATGGCCGACAGTTCATATACATGGCATGAATAATCCGACAGCTGACAATCTGGAAAACTGCTACGTAATATGTAAGTGAAAATTAGTAAAAAGTAAGTGAAAATTCAGCCTGATGGCCCGAATTCCCTGAGTTAGAATGATAACGCAGAAGCCGCGATCAGAGTAGCATGTACGATACATAACTTATCTATATATTCAATTATGTGTCGGACGAACAAGATGTATTAAATTGTCATTACAGCATCACATGCCAATCATTCTTTTATTATTTTATTTATTATTATTATTTACACGGATACGTTGTTTTTTAATTTGTTCCATTCGACTGTACACTGGAATAGATTCTGATAGTGACTGGATTGGTATTACGACTGTAGTAAATAGAACCGCGAAGAGCTCACAAGAGAAGTCATAAAGCGAACGGAATTTCCGGCTTGCGGAAAACTTCTACACGTTTTGTTAACAATTTGCTCTTGGATATTGTTTGCGATACCGTTAGCACATATAATTGAGAGAAGAGCGCGTTCCTGCAAAATCAGTGATAAGACTGCGAGGATCATCCAAGTAACAGGACGCTCAGAGTTTACTTTGCTCGGACTGCACAGTACTAGATGCCGTTTTTGGGAAACGCATAGTCAAAATGTGACTCGTTTACTACCTTAAAAACTTCTGATCTAGACGTTCTTTTTCTGCTAGTCTGACAGAAGACAACAACTAAAACAATAACAAAAAGCTTGATACTACTAAGTACAAGCAAAGAGATGCGCTGAACGAAGTGTAGTCTTGAATAGCACATCAGAAGCGTCCGTTATAATACTGCTGTTTGTATAGAATTTAAGAAAGTGGATATAGTCTGATTAAGCTGAAGCTGAGTATACAGTTCAGTACCTATGTACAGCAGCGCGACAAAGGTCGCTTGTTAAACATTGTCGTTTTACTTTGACGCAAACGTTTGTTGTATTCTACACGTTCACTGGTCACTCAACGTTTCATCTATCAATTAGTCACGTTCAAAAAACTCTGTCGAAAGAGATCTACATATTTGGTAACGTAATGACATATTCACACTCATTACGTAAGTGTGCATATGTAGTGTACGTCTTATTATATAAGACGCACACTACATAGTTTGGGTGGCGCGAAAAAACCTTATTTTTCTATTGTCTACAAATCGGCTTGTTCCAAATATGTGTTATATTATTTGTACATGACTAGAAGCCAATAATGGCCATTCTAGATGAGCTAAATAGTTCTGTTAGGTTATCGCTAAGGAACGAGACAGCAGAAATTCTGTCAAAGTGATGTTATTAAACTGTGTATTATGAAAAAACAATAACAAACAATCATGTAAATTACTCTATGTCGATATTTATTTGGTCATCCAGTGCCACCTTTGCCGCTACTATTCCAAGCAAGAGCGTTGCTGGAATAGGTTATCGTTTCGATGTAATCCGTTTGCCCGGTTTCATCTCTTCCGTTCTTTTCCCTTAACTACTATAATCCTAATATACGAACGAGCAGCCCTATGGGTTTATTTTATGGTTACGTGCTATATGGCTGTTCCATTGAGTAGAGATCGTACTCTACTCGATATGCTGCTGGACGAACCAGGGCTTCGATATTGGTTCCCTTGAAATCATACGACCCCGAAACATGTGTATCTTTCTCCTGCCCCAGGGTTCGTGACGAGGTCGAAGTCAACGTCGGAATATTGCAGAGTCAGCGTCCCTGACCGCGTTGATGAAGCTTCTAACAAAGACGAAAAGGTAATCAGCATCATTTTCTTAAGTATGGTCGCAAAAAATGGCCATTCTATGGCTCACACGTACTAGCAGTCGTCGTCGTCGTCGTCACTTACTAAGTCGGTATTAGCATTCAGCACTGAGTTATCGTAGATTATGCGCGTCCTGATTCAGTTTCATCCAACGAATATGTGTCTGTCTACGATTTCTTTAAAAAAATTTCAGCATGTAGACTTACTTGTTTGTAGTTAAAAGTTGACACGAAGATCTAATTGCGTAGGCTGACTTTTACGGTGTAGTGAAGAAAAATAACACAAGTTCACTATTGCTAAATGTACGATGAAATAGCAGGCAGATATAGAGCACTAAGTAACTGATTAGCGCGGGTAGAACGATGCCTTTGGGGCCATCCGACTGGGGCTATTAGGCTCGTCACTGCCTCAGCTTAAATGCTAAGATGCTAGCGCAAATGATCCGGATCGAGTATCTATAATACCTATTGTCACTGATTTGCCATAGAATCCGAAATGTATATTCTGAGTCTTTACCAAAACGCATAACCTTATTAATATACAATTGCCGACGTAAGGCTGGCAAAAAGGTGTCATTAAGCGAACTCTCATGCTGACAGAATGTTTATAT
>NW_019211458.1:39833425-39893183 GCF_002443255.2 Varroa destructor | reverse complement strand
GCACAGTGAATTGGGCAAAGAAAAATGTTTTTTAAAACGTTAAAAAATATGAGTGGTACGTGATTGGGTGGATGTTTTCGACCTACCGTCTGTCTTTCGTTTCACAGCTTACACAAACTTATTGTTGTGTCTTATCTAACAAAAATAATTGATTTCAAATGATTCAATGGGTGATGCCAATACTGTGTTTTGCTGTGTTTATGACGAAATAGGTAGTTAGATCGGTGTCTGTCTGCCTGCCTGCCTTCGATTCGCAAAGAAACGCTTTCTGGAAAAGGCTGGGACTAAGAAATTTGAACAATGATCCTGCAGTCAAATCAAATTCAAAATACTAGTAAAAGTTCTTCACATTTTGTACAACGCCGGTTTGTCAATACCTGCTGTTTAACGTGACACTAAGCGATGAAAGTTAAATAATGTGGGGTGAGGGGGAGAAGGGTAGCCCTGTGGGGCTAAGATCTAACTGAGCAGTCTGGCAGACAACGTTCGTCGGTGAGCATTCGGTCACCCCTTCGACAGATTGTGTAAAAATAGTTTTCTTTAATTCTGTAACATTCTTTCAGCAACGACGACCCCGCAACCCCCCTTTTCTTCAAAGTGTTTGACGAACGTGCTGCCTTGCCAAAACTAGCAACCTGATGTCCGAGATAGGGGAACGCTTGACAGGAGCACCTGTTGGATTGACAGCATGCGCTGATCTCATATAAACGACACATTTAAACGCAGTTCGGGTCAAAGTTTGCTTAAGTATTATGCGCTTAAAGCCCAATTAAAGGCGGTTGAGAATTTCGAGTTTTAATTCTAACGAGCTTTTTTTTAGTTGAGCGCCGTCCTTTCTTTAATCATAGGACCATAAGATTTGAAGTGCGTCTCACACTTGACAGCGTTGAGGATGACACTCGTGGTTAGGAAGGGTGGCTATGATACCATAGACGTGAATTTGCCATTAGCTATATAACACTGAATGTTTGAATGTAGAGGAATAGTATAATCAATCTCAGCAGCTTAGAAAGCATCTTGATAAATCAATCCGACTAGTATAGAATGGCTTATCTCCCGAGTTTTGGACACAGTTGAGCTGAGTATCACTTAGATCGAACTTCAATGTGCAGTTGGCGCTTGGCTTTTAGAAATTTAAACTTATCCTTATATATAAATAGACAGGTGCGTGAGGTCGAAGAAATAGGTCCAGCTAGGCAGGATGAGCAAACTTTGATATGTATATATATACATAGAATATAATAAAAGATGATACCGGTATATCCGAAATTATAGGCCGACGCGGTACTGACCTAGTCCAGACCAGTGAATAACATGAAAAAGGTACTAACTCTGATTTCTTTCCCAACACAGAACCAGTGCGCTAACAAAAAAATACTGATATAAAAATTCGTGGTATCTGAACATACGTTAGACGCGGTACTGATTAGATGCTACAAAGAAGCTCTCAAACAGGAACCTAAAAAGGTTCCAAATGTGACACTATTTCAGCAGCTGGTGCAACGTTTGTAAAGATCACTTGAAACGACGCGTATTTCATATGTCGTGATTGGATTTACTATGAAATATTTGTTCATTGAGATCATGAGACTGAATCGTTTAAACATTTAACTAAACACTATTAAAGTTACTATGGTTTTTATCTAACTCTCAAGATTTTCTACTTTGTTGAAGTAACTTAGATGTTACTACGTTACGCTGAGTTCTTTTCGCATTCGTCGTTGCGGCCGCGGTGAACCCCTCCGGCGTTCTTTCTCGACATGCTCGTTCTGACCTTGAACGAACACCATTCCACGTGAAGGGGGTCTTCACTATTGCTCCTGGCCCGAGCCCGCAACGACCACGTCTTCAAACATCGAATTGCAATCAAAATCCAAACAATTCTAGGCAAAAGCAAATTTTCTGTTTTCTAAGCTTCATCGAACCTTCTTCCTTATCTCATTATTCTCCTGCGTCTTCTTTTTCTTTTCTTTCTGTCAATTATTCCCGCTTATTGCGTTTCTATACGCTCGTTGTTTTGCCGTCGTTGGCGATGATGCTGCTGTTGCTGTGGCTGTGGCTGTGGCTGGCGTTGCGGTGGCTAAACTTTGAGCGCACAAAACGTTGGCCATCCCATAGCCGAGCCAGCCGTCGTCGTCGTCCTATTTGAAAGATATCACCTGAAACAGCCACGTCTGTTAGCTAAGCTTTCCTCAGTTTGCGCTGGCGTTACTATTACCATTGCAACGTGTGCTACAGCTACAATTGGGAAATTTAGAGAAAACGGTAGACGGAGAGATCAAGGGCAGCCAAAGTCGAAGAAAAACGAGCAGTCAAAGGCATATAAAGGTGTACATGACTGAACGCCGATACCGGGATCCGACGGCTAATGACCAATGCCGATGCGCACGCTGTTTCTACGGACAATCGCGCGACGCCGATTAGACGCTACTGTCATTGCGGAAGGAGCCGGGAGAGATAGCTTGTACAAAAGGGGTAGTAGAAGCACAATCCTTGACACCCTGGACGCGTCTCTCACATGGCGCTGCGCCGGGTCTTCGACCCGCAAGATAGCAAGCTGCCCCCCCCCCCCCCCCCATCCCTCTACCCCCGGAGGACGAAGGAAATCAGTGGCACCGACACAATGAAAATAAAAATGTAGGAGAAACACCATGGCAGGTTATTCGAACCTGTATCATCGTCATCGGCGTTGGCGTCTGTAGACAAATGCAGAAAAGCAACATGGAAATAAAACCATCCGATCGCAGTGGGCGCGACGAGCGATAGTTGCTTCTGTTTCATAGGAAACTGCTGTTCATCGCAAATATGGTGGAAAAGCAGTGTCGTTCATCGATTCGTCATTAGAATCTAGTTATCTATTGCAAGCGGAAGGTACTGTACTGTTCTGTTAGACAAAAAGCAATGAGCCTAGTCAAAGGGCATATGGTGTACAAACGGAAAAAAAACGGGTTAATGAAGTATTGTACGAAAACACAGTAGAAGAAAGTAAATGAAAAGTGACGGCGGGCGTTATTTTGGAAGCTTACATGTTGAACTAGCTTGGAGTTTTGTGTCCTTTTAACTAATTCATTTTTTGCTTTGCATACAATAAAAATCACTGTTGCTTAAAAGAGACTATACATCAGAGGAAATACATTTCCTTTTTGTGTTAATTATTTCATCACTATATGAATAGGTATGTGAAAGCTACAAACTTGTCACGATCAAACATTAACCTGTAGATGATCCCTAATGATTTGACAAAGTGGGCAATACTATTAAACAAAAACGTTTCTAAAATGTCTGTAGAAGAAAAGTTGTCCCGTAAAATGGTCACTCTCGGAGACAACGTATCAGTAGTAGCACAATATCAGTCCACTGTTTCTTTGTTGATTATTCGTGATTTAATTAGATCTGAAAATTGACATGCGCAGCTAGCCAGACGTAGAGATCAGGTGCATGGAGCCGTTCTTGAGCGATAGAATACCAAGTTGCTACAATTCCGTGTCTCAACATCTCCAAGCTACATACATATGTACACCAGGGTCAGTCAAAGTAAGGACGGCGCAGGCAATGCTATCCAACTATGGCCGGAACCCGATTAGCAAGCATTTATTCGAATCGACCGAGACCTTCGCCTATTAGGACGTTCACGCAACGTGTCATGAACGGACCATGTAGCCCAGACGCAGAGAGCATAGGTGGCCAGTTACCACAATGAACGAAGCGGTTTTACTCCAGCGTTCTCTACTGCGGCAAATAATAACGATGCAATTGATCGAGAGTGCCCCGACCGTATAGTTGAGCGCCATATAGTCAGAAAGCCCTTTTATAATAATTTAAAATTAAACTTTAAAATTAAAAACTTCTATAAAACTTTTTATGGGCTCGACTTTTTTTCACAAAATAAATAAATGGGATTAGCTAAAAGCTGGAATAGATTCGAAAATAATGCCTTGCCAAGCTATAGTGAAAAAAAGAGGAATCTTAGAATTCACACAATAAAAAATTAAAGTTAACCAAAAGTTACAATATCGTGTTTAATATCCGTGACATTTTGCTGGAGGGCGGTATCGTTTTCGTTGATAACGTCCTCAAGACAGCCCGAAATCCAGTATCGGCATTATCGTTAACCAGACCCTCTGTTTCCCAAATATTTCCGACATCTACTTTAGCAGCACACGCATGAAATAAGCGCATATATTCTTGCTCAACTTCTTATCATTTGACATACAGAGGAGCTTTCTTGCTTTTAATAAGAAGACACTGAGAAGCTGACGCCGGAAGCCTACAACGCATTGATCTATTTAGGATCGATATGGGATCACTGTTTGCTCTATAGCATACAAACTTTGTGAAATTCCACGAATCATTCTCGTCTCTCAATTCTTGGAAAGCGGATTACCGAAGAAAAGTCGTGGGAAGTGGTAATTCTCGATGAATGATGAGGCAGATCCCCAGAACCCATGCGGGAGTAGGTCTTGGCCAGATACAACGCCGTTTCCCCAAATGGGTTTCTTGCTCATATTTTATATGAGATTTCATACTGCTTCATATGCGATCATGCTAATTAGCATGAAAAGCTGTCTCATGAAGTCGGATAACCGTTGTTGAAGACCACAACTAATAGGCATTTGATCAAATCAACTTTTGTCGTTACATGCATTCAGCCGTAACGTACTGCACTTTTCAACATTGATCCTATTTACCATTAAGGACACTAATCGTCCAAAAACATATGTATAGCGCACACAAATAAGAAAATCGATATTTAAGCTATCCAAATCTGTGCATAGAGTTCATCGAAAACCCGCTAGTGAGCGAAAATGTCCTCACCGTTCGGATAATTCCGTTGCAAAGTTTCACTCGTTTCGTTGCCCCTATAGCCGAGGCGTCAGGCGGTTGATGTTCTCCCGGTTTTTTGAGCTTTGCAGATCATCACCCATTTGGACGCTGGTTCTTATGGCGGTATTTTTCGTGCAGGACGGGCTTACGGTTTCGTTTCGTCCACATCGGCTTTCAATGGGCCAGCTTCCCGTCGTGTGCTCTGCTGTCTTCAGAAGACAAATATATGAAGACACAGAAGCACCCGTTGTAAGGCGCAGTCGAGTTATTGTCGTTATTGTTGTTATCGTTGTTTTGTTATTGGTGCTGCTGTTGCCCGATACTCTGGGTATTGTGGCTGCTCGCTGGTCCGTCCGTATCGACCGAAGACGTTGAACTGATAGTAAAGCGGCAGCACATGGAACTTATCCGTTCACTTCTTTAAAACTCTCCTGGTGGACACGGGACGGGTTTGACAGGTCCATTTGGTCCAGTTTCAAAAATAAATGGGGACCAGATATGCGGGGCAGGTGGATGTGGAAATGTTCATTCGCATATATAGAAATGGTTTCTATAGGGTATAAATAAATGGCAATATGAATTTGTTATATCGTACAGTTATATCTGCTATGTGTCGTAATTAGATATTTCTAATATAAAAAAAAAGAAAACTAGACAACGATCAGTTTATCAGCTGTCTTTCACAAAAAAGCTCCAAAAAATAAACCTGTAGCAAGAGCTTGCCATCGAGGAATTTGTTCATTTATTGAGACAGAACATACCGAATATTTTGTTAATCACATTTAAAATCGATCACTATTTTATCCTATTGCATTTAACGGCGCTAGATGTTCCTGTTTCTACCTGAAAATCCTCTGTTTTTTTTTTCGCGTACATTTACTTTTTGTTTTCAGCTACCTAGTAAGAACCATGTCCACTTATAAGTTTTAACTGTTGCTGTCAATAGAAGTAGCACACATGACTGAATCCCTTACGATAATCTCCCATCTGCCATGACGGAAAGTGCGGCCCTATTTAGTCCTGAAAAAGCATTATGACGTGTTGGCCTGAAATAAAAGTCAACGATGTTATTCGCTTCGCTGTTTAGTCTTTGACATCTGGGCTACTGATGGCATTTGGTACTTGTTGACGGTGACGGCGGATATCGGTGTACATATTAGAAATTTCCAAATTTAAAGATTTGCCGGCATCGGCGTCAGTTTGATGAATTATATTATTTCCTAATCCTGTAACTTTCCCGTTGAATTAGCTCTTAGCGATGTATTTAATCCCCTGAAGCACTACACACGCACAGGAGATTGCAAACAGGCACGCAAAGGCGCTAAAGGGCGACTTTTATTGCACAATACACTATTTAGGAGCCATAACTTGCGTAAGCAAATTTCCTTATCATTGCGTTATTACTCTCTGACAGTTGAGCGACACGGGTAACGGTTGACAAGCTGTGCTACCTTTGCAGTATCGTCCTACAGCCAAATACCGCACCAACACTGTAGCTCAATATTGTTTAATTACGGCTGTTTCTTCTAGATTGCTTGTTGAAATTTCTATTAGACCCCAGCTAGGAAGCCCCCCGCGCCAAATATCGAATCTTCAAAACCGTGTAGTGACCTGATGATGATGCAATACAGATATATCTTTATTGTTAGCCCACAAGCACGTTCGACAAGATTGATTTCGGTTGTCAGGCCACTCTCTATGCAAGCATACATAACTTCGTCTAGTTCTAAAATCTGTAGATTAGTGTGTCAAGCCTCTAAGTATTTCGTATCCTTCAAAATATAATTTCGTATTCGTGCTCGGCTATGAGATCCCTTGCCTTTGCCGAAAAGCCTGCACTAGGGGAACGGTAGGAAACGATTAAAGACGGATAAATCAACATGGCTAAGTGCTGATTTGGATATTTGCATGAGAACGCCACCGGCGGCACACGTGTCTGGCGTAAATGTGCAACATTCACAAACACAGTAGTTGATATACAGGTAGGTTCTTTTGAAGCATGGACCGTAGACGAGACTGCCTAAAACAGGGCCGCAGAAAAAACGCCAGTGTATACGTTCTGTTGAATTTCTGAACACTATCATATAGGTAAATGAACGACTATGAACTGGATGTCGACGCGCGCCAGGATTCGTCTTCAGCAGAAGATGGATTAAGGAGCAGAATCGAGTTATCGAGTATTATCTACAAGTATTACAAATGATCTAGATATCTGAATATAACGATGAAAATATGGTCATTGTAAAACCTACGAGACGCTGAACTAAGTAGCTCTACGCAAGCGTATTTTTTTCTTTGATAAACATTTGTTTACGCGTTTTCTCTTGCTGAAGTTGATATCTCTGTTTCCGATGCAGCTATTTGAACCTGCTGTTCTCGTTCTAAATTACTGCTAGGTAATATCAAGACGATGGCGCAAGATATCGAAAAAGCTGGCTCAGCTTGGAATAAGCACACCATCTAAGCTTGGTATTCCTCCATAAATTGCAGTACACTGCGAAAGCCAGGAAATAAAAAATGTTGTTATACCACTGAATCATAGTCCATTTATGCTATTAACCTTGATTTATCCCCCCTCCCCCCCTCGCAATAAGATTATTTATGTGTACATGATAGCAGACGTGTTTTAGGTGTGCAGATTCTGTTGATAATTCAAATGGTTGCTCTGGACATTCGAATACTAAACCGTTTACCATATCCCTGCCAAGTTTGTACAGTTGTTTGTTGGTTCGTTTGTACGTGTACAATGGCGGGCTACATACTAATAGAAGCAACAATGACAAATCCTAACTGTTTCTGTTGTCGTCAGCGATGGCGATTTTGTTGTTTATTTCTATTGGCAATCGTACAATACAGAGCTAACGGTCCGCAGCGTTCTATTTAGCAAAACGCATTACACAAGCACATTAATTATGAGCTGCATATTCACATTATGTGGAGTCTGCAGTTGTCTAAAGTTTTTGGCTGTATAGGCTGGACGTGCCCCCTATCGCTTTTGATAGTGTTACCGCCAAAACCGCGGTCGTCATAACATCGCGAAGGCAGTAGGCGCGTCTGGGTGTTTCTTCTGCATCGTGGGCTTTTTGCCAGTAACAGCCAAGGTGGAGGTAATTCTGCCAGTAATGGCTGTAGCCAGATTCCCGTTCGGATAAAATGTGATCCTCAGGGAACGATCCATCAGCTGACGCGCCATCAGCGGCAGCAGCTACTGACGGTAAGGCAGCTGGCGTTGGCGCATCTCGGGGGACGAGGAACGAAAGGAAACCAGTTTTGTTCTATGTGGTTCCGCGCCCTCCCTGCTGCCCAACAAACCCCCTACACACGCCAGAGAGACAGTGTTTCCCCTGACGATACAGCGCAGACAGTGGGAAAGCAATCCATGTTCCGTGCGAGCCTGCGGTGCGCTACGCACAACGTGGACGACGAGCACAAATCGTATGACACAGCAGCCTAATTTAATGGATTCATTTTTATCAAAAGAATTGCTTCTTGCAATCCAAACAAAGTATCAGGAGTGTTTTTATTTGGAATTGTACACCGTATACAACGCGAGGTTACGTTCATGCGAACGACATGAGCGAAGCTTTTATGACTGTGTGGTAGAAGTAATGGGTATGTTTTATTATATGAGCGGGGTATTCAGTTACACTACAGCTGTTCTCGACAACCTTACAATAACAAATAAGAGTCAAAATGTATCGTTCTTTGCTTAAGCTATAAGTCAAATGTTACTGAATTGCTATATAAATTTTCTACGACATCTTGAGTGTCTGAAAAAATATGCGTGTATGAGTGATTTGGTAGCATTTAAAAAGCAGGACTTTGTATGCTTTGCTAAATCTAAAACAAGCACACAGATACTATTCCGGTGCAGACTCAATAAAAATATTATCGATCTGCATTATTTTTGTATCTCGATGCCTAAGGAAGTTACGCTTTCATGAGATTTCAGGAATTATTTCGAAAACGTTGAACTATTGCTAACAGTAATATAGAAGTTACAAGCTAGCTTATAGCAAGCTGGATCGTTCACACATCAAAACAAAGGGACCCTGTCTCAGTTGCGTCTTTGTCGACTTCTGCCGACCGATTTCTAAGGTAAGTAGCATTTTGGCACATCGACTTGTCGAAATCGTACAAGGTGCCTCAGTACCAACTTTCAGAGCCATGAAATGGTCGCTGAAAAATGTCTGCATGTACTCAAACGACGATTACATCACCTTAGATCCACCATACGCTCCCATAAAAAAAAGTAGTGGAAATGATAGATGGTCGGATTATTTACTACGACACTCGAACACACGACAATTGACAATGAGATTTAACGCCCTGCTACGACTAATACTGTTTTCTTTATACTTCACCTCTATGGTTGTACTGTACAAACCCAAGCCACAATAAAGATAATAGCAGTTAAGTTAATAATATGAACGTCTTATTCATCAGCGCCTTCCTACACTGTGTGGGGCCAATTCGCCTATAGGCCCGCTGTCCCAGTATCTAATCGGTGCTTGTCACAAAACTAAGAGCGGGAGAACATTGACCGAGAGTGATCTATGGGTTTTCCCGGGAATCACTCTCGTCAAATAGAGAATACTTAGTGGCTGTGTCCAATGAATATCGACACTGTTCATTTTGGCCGTTCAGTTTGGCCACTGACTACCGCTGCTAAGGCGAAGAAACGGAGGCCCGTCACTAGAGAAGCGTACGGGCGGCTTACGCTCCGTCTACGACTCAACGCCATTATTGCCATTAGATCATAGACGGCAAACGACCGAATGGAAAGCACGGGTGGACCTACTAGGGTTTGGCAAGCTTGTTTACCTTACGGCCATCGATATGGTAAACCTTCGCCACGATACCTTTTCATCAACAAAGTTGCGACCGGAAAAAAGTTCATTGGGCAATAATACTGGCATTGCGTTTGCACTAATAGTTACGTTTGGCAGACGAAGGGCATTACATTATATGATTAAGAACAGACAGGCAGCTCGTCGGGGCCGTTGTGTACTATCGCAAGAACCATCATACACTCGGTCCTGTGATGGCTGAATCCGCCACGGCAGTCTGTGGTCTTCATTCAAAATCATATCGCGACTGTCGCGGACATTGGCTTTGTGTATGCCTGTGTCAGATATCCAAAAGACCTCAAATTGATGTTATTTATTAGGCAAATGTACTTCTACGAAGAGATGAAGAGTACCATTTGCTCCATCACTATTCTCATGTGACGTTTTAGAAGGTGATTTATCAGTCAATAAAAATTAATTTTTTACGGTTTTAGCCAACTATCAAACAATAGTCCAGAAGCAAGCGCGTACCATTTCGGTAACAAGATTGCATGAGAAGGTATCATAGATAACAGAGTTTTATCTAGATGTAGACAGAACCACTAATAGCAACAACATTAATCAGACGACAATACAAGTGGTTACAATGTTGGCGATACGGAACCACGCTAGATTCTAGATGACAGAAAGTTATTCTTTCAAATTAATTTCTTTCCAAACTTAGACATATTCAACTTGCAAATAATCCGTTTCCAGGAGACCAAGACTATGTAAATATGGTAAAAATAAATTTTTTTCTACAATTTATTATCAAGCTATTGCGACCTTCTCGTACCTTTTTTCTTTTATATCGAAGGTAACAGGTGATTATTCTTCTTATGATAGGCCGTCAATTCATTCAGTTGTTTACAGCTGCACTATCTAAGTGAGTCCACGTGTTCAGCCTTCTTTATTCCCACCCTCATGGCCTTGAGCGTTTTAATAACATCGTCTAAAGTTTGAAAGATACCATCAGTTTGTGTAATCAATGTTCACGCCAGGACAACCATTATGCTTGATGGGGCATTTATTTAGGTGATGTAAAATTCTGACTAGTGAATAGCGTACTCAAATTAATCACAAACTTGATGGAAAAACTTTTGGCCGCTTCCACAAGCAAACGGTATTTAGATAATCTATATCACTTTACACACAGTCAGGTTAATAATATAACAAAACAAATATCGCAAGCTTTCCTCTCAACTAGTTAGACATCGAATTGTTTGATGCTTCTATTTGAAATTAAAGAAGAAGGTGAGCGAACGCTTTTCTTTTTTTTTTTCATTTTTGACAATTTATTTTGGCCAATAAGCATTTTCATTGGTAATTTCTAGATATTATTATGTTATACTTGTTTGTGACTGTTGGCTCTACGAAGTGGCACTTCGTTGGGTAGTTCCTACATGCACGTGCACAACCTAATGTGCACGTAACAACAACGTAGCAATATCCATTTACTCTTCTCTCATTGATAGCCCATTAATGAAACGTATGAAACGTACTCAAAATATATAAAGGTTTTCTAGGCTAGCCTATTGTAGATTGAGTATTTTTTTTTTTTTGCTTTACTGTACATGTTTGTACACTAAATAGACATAAAAAAAAATTTAACTGAGTTTAAAAAGGCAAAAAGCCACATTATACAGTGTTAGAAAAATGTTAGCGTCTTATCTGATTGTATCACTTTCTAAATGCCTCTATATTGGTGTTAATGCAAGAGAGTGACTATTCACTGCCATTTTTAAAAAGTAAGTATTTCAGCGCGCTAACTTACGCTTACCTCGTTACGATGAGCTTTGAACTCTGCCAGAAACCCACTGGAATGTTCGCTGTGCACCAGCATGGGACGTTGCAAATATGGTTCACTGATATTTTTGAAAGACTAATTGATTTTAAATTTAACGCAGCAGCAGCAATATGAGCATATTTTCAAGATATTTTCCTACCATGGTCTTGACAGGACATAATTGGTGCTCTTGACTCAAACGAACCCGTGTGTGGTACCTGGCTCTTTTACGCTTGCGCCCCTTTGTTGGACTCTGTTATCTGCCGCCCCCCACTCGTAAATTCATTCGCTTGTTTCTCTATTATCACTCCTCCACTGAACTTCATCCAATTGCAAAAAACACACAGACAAAGTTCAAAAAATGCTCTATCGTGTACTCTACCGGACCGGTACATAAAAACGTTTCATTCTTGAACTTAACCAAAACGTAAAATAACAACAATGCAATAATTATTACACCACCTTTATTATGCTATATAATTATAAAATGAAAACAATTTATTTATTTCCTAATTTAGCAGAAGAAATTTAGCAGCATCGTCGTATTGAAACGATATTACAGAGTACGACATAGAATGCGTAAGTAGATAGGTAACGAACGTATAAACCATCATTGGAGGAGTGTATCACTTCTGGTCGGCTAGACACGTCTGGGATTCGGAGCCTACGTGTCGGCGGACAGAGTCAATGCGAACACCGTTAGCGTTTGACTGACTTTAAAAAAAAAACACCCAAAAGTTGATAACAGGCGTTAAGCCCGTACATTTAAATTCTACTGCCGCCATTGTTTCGTCAATTAATCTCAATGTATCCAAATACGACGGCATAGTCTTTTTTTCTCATAACGATAGGAAATACCGACGTTCTCGCAGCTTTTACTGATATATCCTAATTCCGACTCTATATTTTAATACGAAATTCGTCCAGGCAAACATATTGGCCCCTACTACACTTAACCAGCGTGTGTCGTCGTTTTCTACCCTAGTTTGCCTATTGCTATTTTTCGAGAAGTGTTTAATGCTCCACAGTCACAAATGAATGACGCCCGATTGAATTAAGGTGTGCGTAAAAAAAAATTGTAGTCAAATATTTAGATCTATAAAGATGTAATATTGCAGCTTGTTCGCCAATATCGAGCTGATAAGCTTAAAGCTTTACAGGGACACTTGCCCCCTGTATACGTAGGCCCCGCTGGGCAAATGTATGTGCTGTCCCAAACAATGTGCTCTATCACATGCGCCGATAGAGAAACGTGCAACAAAGGAAAACATTGTTTCTATTTATCGAATTTATACCATGCTTAGAATTACCGACAATATCGAATATAACGCACGAAGAAATTTTGAGAGGTGCTTGGACACTGGGCTTACCAAGTCATTAATAGGTACCCGTCACCCCCTTTTGCTTCAAAGTGGAGTTCACCTTACATCAACGAACGAATTACGCGGGGTCGTTCGGAGTGGCGTGACATAGACGAATATGTAAATAGTAAGTTCAATACCGTACGGGAACTAGACACAGCGAACTTTCCGCTATTCCGATCGATTTTACTGGTCGGGCCCTCAAAGAAGGATTTTTCTCTTGATCATAGCATTCCTCATTGTCGAGCGGTGTAGTTAGGTAGCGAATCGATGAAATCATTGTTCAGCGGAACACTTCACAAGAAGTCGCATTTCTACTAGCCTTCACGAGCACAGGAACCTATCCGCGTACCGATATCCGATTTATTCGAATATAATTGCTAAACTTGATTTATTTCGACCGTAGTTGACTTCTTAATTATCTTGATAAAGTACATGTTCTAACGGAAGCCGGCTCCAGAGCAGAAAGGATGGCTCTATCTAATGTATCCGGGGTTTACATACGCAACTTGAAGTTCAAGATATCTACTGGAACACTTCGGTAGGCACAGTCAATAGGTAAAGGTTACTTAATGACTCCAGCGTTTTGTCTCTCTTCTGTCATTGTTGGAGCAATGATTTACGTAATCATTATGCGTACGATCCGCGTTCCGTTGAGTACGAGTGGAGCTGCCCATAGACACACAAGAGCAAGTGGCCACTGGAAATTGTCGTCTGGAGCAGTCGATCTGCCGTGGGACTGCTTACCCAGTAACAGGTTCCAGTAACAGGTGCACCATTAAATTCGTGAATTTCGACCCAAACATCTATAGCTACTACAACGTTGAATAGGAAGCAGTTTACTAAAAAAAAATCGTGTTCTGTCGGAGTTTAGTTGTTTGTTCAAGTTGACGTTGGACTTGAATTATCTAAGCTCAGAAGTAAAATGGAAATAAATAACTTCGATTCGATACTTACCCAAATTCATCAATAGTCACTTATCATATGAATCATCGGTTCATCAGGACGCAGTGAAGCATAATGGTACAGAAATAGCATAATATCGGAACATGATTTTGAATAACTCAGATTTTAGAAGAATCATGCACAGAAAGTGAAGGCTATGTTCCCTATAAATTGCTAGCTTATGTCTTATTTAAGGTAATCTCGCCTACCAAGATCCGACACCACATTAACACTACTATGTTGGGAGAATTCAGGATCTGTAGATAAGTGGCTATTTGATTGAACGTTGTTTGAGTATCCCTCTGTCTGCGCAAGGTACTAGCAGTTGATTCGTATAACAGAAATTTATATATATGATTTGGCAGCTAAATGTACATATGATCATTGTTCACATTTTTGTATGCCAACTGGCTAATTGTATATATATATATATATATATATATATATATATATATATATATATATATATATATATATAACAGTACTAATGTACATGGCAGCGTCGGGCCTGTCGGCAATTCGCCCGAAGATAAACTTAATGGCGTCTGTTCGCGATGTAGAAAATGGTTCATCAAAATAGAAACAGTGGAAAACCTTGGCTTAGGCCAAGTAGAGTACTTTATAGATCGAACAGAATATTGTTTAATATAGATGTCGCCTAATAGAACTACCTCGTTGACAATACAACGTTTACGTGAAGTCCACATAGGCAAATGTTTACGATATAAGCCCTAGACTGAAACGAGTCAAGTCCAATGATGATTTTACGAAATCAGCTGTGGTAGTAAGTCGAGCTATTAATCTATGAAAGTTTGTTTTTATTTAAAAGAAAATCTATCTGATAGGTACACAAGCCTTGATTATTGGGCTTTGTTGTGATTTTCTATAAACGTCTATACATATATAAAAATGTGTTCCCGTGCCAAAATTAGTAAGGACAGACTTGAATAAGGCCGCCAGAGAGTAAGGGAACTGAATTCTCTATATGGACGAGCCGCAGGCAGAGTTAGCTTGCTCCAGCTCACTCACATAACTTGTACGTATGTGTTACAACCTATTAATGAAACAGTCATAGTCAATCTGTTTATTTTTTGGTTTGAAAGATTAGTTCATCATAAACCAGAGCCTTGAAATGCGTTGTCTCTATCCTAGCACTAAAAATTCAATGTAAGCCGATCCAGCTTTTTACAACTGGTAAATGCTACACTGCAATAGGAAGGTCTCGTTTAGATGTGAGAAAGGCAGTATGAACTCTGTCTGAGTCGGGCAAAGGAAGAGTAACCTCTCAAAAATAACTATTCGAACGGTGGTTGTAAATATTTTCATACAAAATGATTAGATTTCCAAAGTGGACCCTTTACAATGTGTTGTACATGAACATTTCCAAGATTATGTGAATTAGACGTCGTTCATCATTCCAAGGCAGGACCTGCCAGTGATGACCGAATTGGCAGGTAGCCTCAGCTGCACGATGATGGTACGTTCGATATGCGCAACAGTAGAGTTGTTCTCGACCTCCTCAATGGTCACCTCAAGCACCCAATCGTAACGGCCTCAATCAGTGTCATTACAAAGGCATGTCCATTGAACCTACTGTTGCGTTTGACATTCTATTATAAACATCATCCGGATGATTACCCTTCTTTAACTACATTTAGCTCTTATAATAGGATGCGATGCGCGACGATTACTGTTACCGCATTGCACAATTTCAGGTCAGACAAGGTCTCAGATATACTCGAGTAGAAAGTCATCGTCTGACTATAGTAGTCCGAAAAGACTTTGACCTTCTACACTCTAAGATGCTCGAGTCAAGCTGTGGCCCCCTTTACCCCTTACCGCTAAGCGTCAATCGCTTATTTTCTTTCTCTTTCATACACTCTCGTTCTCCGGTAGCAAAGAGACGATAGTTGATTCTTGTGTATTATTTGAAATGTGGTGTTGTGCGCCCCCTTGTGGCCGTCACTGCACGACAAAGTCCTAACGAAAGCCGTCGCGTCGCCTGAGAGTGCCGCTGAAAATGGAGAGTGAAAACAGTTGACGGCAGTACTCATGGCGGTTCCGTTCCCTCCGTACTCGCCATCAGCTCAGATATCACTCGAGAGCAAAAACTATTGGCAAGAGGCTTGCCGCCTTCAAACTAAGGGACTCGTTGCCTGTGAATTGTTGTCGACGACTCTTTTTATACCCTAGAAGTTGTTGTCTGCCCGTGACCCCACTATAACAGCCGGTGTTAATGTTCTAGAAACGTAGCAAGTGGCAGTCCGAAATGCCTCTGGAATCCACCATCGGTTCGATTTCGCGCAGCTAAGTTGTTAGGAAGCTAGTAACTAATCCCCGCTACGCGAGCGTATTTTTGAAACATCCGTCCTGCATTGTCTAAATAGAAACCTACAGTGTAATAGGTCAGCTCGTTATTACCGTCGAATCGTATACCAAATGCTCGTGTTTGATGTGTAGTGGCTTTGTAAACAATTCATCCAACTCTGATGAAATTCACAAATGATATTCCCTATGATCAGATCTTGATCGCTGTATCCCTAGTTGATTCCACAAAAGGCTCCGCTCGGTGGAGTTGTACGACTGGTGGCAAATCTTTCGAAGCGGTGCATTATTTCTTTTTCTATACAAATAGTGAACATTCGGAGTTATCGTATCGCGGGTGTCTTTTCACAAAGACCCGCTAATCTACAGTGCGATATGAGTCAATCCATTGCTCGCTTTTACCCTAACACGGATATACACGTTGAGCAAAGTGTATTAGATTTTGTTAAGGACAGATGTCAACGCTACGCCGAGAAAACTGCTATAGTAAGTAAAGCTATGCCACTTAAAGAAAACAATAAGGGGTCATGTAAATTTTCAGCCTATTTAGTCAAATCTGCCAGGACAGATATGTATCTAAAAAGTACTGCACGACTTTGAGTGCGCGGTGTCGAGACTGCATTGCCTTGGACAAGATTAATAAGCTGCGGTGATATAAAGGCTACAAAGGGAATGCAGCTGATGCGGCGGCGCGTATGCGCACGCTTTCTTCATAGTAGTGCCTTAAGCGACTCCAAGGCCAAAGTTGTAAGGCACTCTGCACCGAAGGTCGGCCAAGAATAAAAACGCAGTCTTTTAGCTGCAAACATGTCAATAAGGTTGTTAAAACTTTTTCAAGCTTTATTTTAAATGCTTTTTTGGTATAACTAACTTTGTACTGTGTTGCTTTTTTTTGATTACTATTAAGTACCTTTTTTCAATGAACATAGCTATGATTAGCGCATTAATTTTCAACGTAAGTGATACGCTTTGTCAGCTGACAAATTCGTTCATTTTTAAACGGACCTAAAAGCAACTCGTAAGACTCTGTTACGTCTGATTGCCAAATTGATTAGACACCGCTGAAGCAATCCATTTTAGTGATTCATCACTGAGGATCCTGATGAAAACCTGATAGATCGGCAGTGCACCTTCCACCCTGGTATGGCGCCTTCACTATTTGTATCCCGCTCTTGATACGTAAGGTCTATTACCTAAGAATTTATATGAACTTGACTGTGATAACTTTAAGTTTGCATAATTTTTTTTAGAAAAAAAGAATACGCTTTACTAGAAACCACTGCGCTATTAGTGTAGTTCGAGCGCTTCTAATGGCCCTTGAATAGATTCGTCTGCCAAATCTTGATTCGCTATTTAAAAATAATGCCGTACGGTCACACGTTTTGAACGTCGATCAGTATATCTAGGGCTAATAAAGACCTGGAAGGATAGCTTAGAAATTGTGCCTTATGTAAAACGCCTACTTTAAGGAGGCCTTAACACATCTTACAGGCATTTTGCCAACAATCAGTTGCTCTACTATTCTAATTAAAGTGAAATGCGAGTAAAAGACTCAGTTTATCGATACGTTTCATTGTAACTTTAGATACATTTTTCAAGTTAGGCCCACCCCTTTAATGTTAGATATGGGCCTTTGTGCGCGCAAAATTTAAGCCTGCTGTATAATGTAATTCTTTTACATGTGCATGAAAACGTCATTCCCATTTACGTATTTACTGCAGATCCATTCCTAACATTTACTTACTACAGACCGATTTTCGGGCTTTTACGACTCAAATGAAACACTACAAATAATACAGATTTGAAAAAAATGAAAGATTTGCATTACTACCAGTTACCTAGACTTCCATCAACCTAAACTTCGTTAGTGTACGTAGGAGTGCTCTACGTTAGCATGTCAAATAATGCCTTATCATGTACACTGTTTAACGATGCCCATTGTTTTTCTACGGGCAGATTGATGCGCGTCTGGGGTTGCAGTGGTCGTTTGCCGCGCTCTTCACTCGAGTGAAACAGCTTCGCGCGTTTCTACTTCGAAACGGAGTGTCCAGCGGCGAGCACGTAGCTATTCACGCCTACAATGGAATTGAGACTTACACCTCTATATGGGCCATCGCCTGCGTACCCGCCGTCGCAGTCCTTATCAGGCCAAGCTTCAAATATCGTTAGTTGAAATGATTACAAAAATAACGCGATACGACTTACAATGGCTATTTATCGAATAGCTCTAATGAACAGCTTTTAACATGGTTCAATTCAGCCGCATCCTGCCACGAGGATGTAACATGTAACTAACTCTTAGCTATCTATTCCTAGGTGAAACAAAGAGCGTTCTCAGTATATCGCAATGTTCAACTGTGATCACGGACATAGATCATCTCGTCACCGTTCTTACAATTCAAGAGAAGCTTAATGCAATTAAGGTAATATATATATACATATATTTTTAGCACATTCGATATAGGAGTGCTTTACGAGGGCGAATAATTGTGAAATAGATCAGCTTGATCAGGGGGTGCACCAGAATATACCCCTTAGTTTCAGCAAATATGGAAATAGAATTCGTGGACGAGAATCATGCTGTCGCCAAAAACGACTACTGAATAAAGCTTTTCATTGTACTTGCCTGACCAGCAAACAATGACGACTGTGTATAACGCGTTGATACCAAAGTAGCTTTAAGTAAAAAACAAAATAAAAAAATCGTCGATTCATTAAAATCGAAAACTTGAAGCTGATCGAACTGAACCAGGCCGACAGATAGGGCCGCTCAAAATCCACTATATTGAATCGAACGCCTTCAACTGCACTGATCTCTCATATCATAATGATTAGAAGAAGATTTTAGCATCGATTTTATTATCACTTCAAGTTTAGTGGGAATCATTCGACGGATGAATTGTGAAGGGGGCATGGCGTTGTGGTGGCACCGAATCACAAAAACCTTTCGTGGATGAACTGTTCCATGGCCCGAGAACGTGTTCTGAGTAGTATTTAGTAATACTGTTAATAGCAGGAAGATAGAATCCTTTACACTTTGCTAACTTACATACACTACGATATTATCACGGTATAATCCATCTCACAAGCAACATCGAGATGTCATCGCACAGCTCTAGCTTGGATCAGATATTCTATAATATATAATTTAAATATAATCAACTGCCACATAATTGGATCGTTGAACGACTAGAACTTTTTTCATAAGCTTCTTTTTTTTCCGTCGTTCCTTTACATAGGAAAGCAGCGTAGAAGAAAATGTCTTCTTCCGAACTTTACGATTTTCGCCGGTATTTTCATTATATCGGCTATATAACGAACGCTTAGATTTGCAGTAGAAACCCTTTAAAGGTAAGCTTTTGATCCACACTTTACGCGTTATGACAACTGATTACGAAGCGAAAATCTCTCATTAATAAAGATCGTTATTCGAAAAAAAGTTCAGAGTTTTCTTGCTTCGCTCCTTCTGAACTTGATGAGTGATTATTCTTCGGATCACAGACGTATATATTAGATATTTAGGGCATAGCTGATGACTATATGTCCGGTGGATTATTTTCATACATTTTGCAGAAAATTTTTGTTATTGGCGACTCTGATACGCGCTACCCATCAGTGTCCCAACTGTTTCGATCGACCCCAATGGAGGATGATGAGGTCAGGAACGAATTTGACGGCGAACCTAGCAGGGACCTATCTAAGACTACAGTGTTTATGGTACCCACCTCGGGTACGACAGGAAGGCCTAAGCTCGTTGAGCACACTCATCGCAGTTATCTAAGCAGTTTTCACATCGGAGAGTAAGTTTTCCAATGTCCTTTGCTGGAACAGTCATCAAAGGGACTTATGCAAGTACACATAGAAACCGAGTTACTTCTCGTATCCTTGAGTTGATAAGTATATTTAGTTACTTTGCTTTTTTGTAACGTTCGAGGTCCGATCCTTCCCTTTCTTCGTTTGTGCAAGTAAAAATAGTACGCATGGCTCATGGAGTAAGTCCATGGTACCGCGGAACAGACGAGGCCATAACGAAGGACAATAAAACGTAATGCTATAAGATAAAAAAAAAGAAAAGGATCAGACTAGTAGGCTGTATTTAATAAACAAATGTGCACACATGTCATAGGATCGTTAAATTTGATTGTGAACAAATACATCGCAGATAAATAGTGTTTTGCTATTAACAAGTAACTTGATTGTCTGCTATCATTGTCGGTATTATGATCCTCCGACGTGGCTTGTTCTGTAAAAAGCTTCTAATAGCAGCTTGTTTACATTAATCTTTCTAGTCCATATATGAACGTGTTCTGTAGAAACGATGTATTAGTCACATGGGCAAGCCTGACACATGTTACGGGCGTTTGGAAGATGGGGGGATGTCTGCATGCAGGGGCCGCTTTAGTCGTTACTCGCTTTGATAATCTGCCGACCTATGACGACATGCGCACCATCTGCAACCGATACCAGGTTTAGTATCATACGATTCTAATATGGCTAACTCATCTGTGCCATTAAGTACAGTAGATCATACTTATTATCTTCAATCATAACTATTTACCACTGCGCATTGTCGTTGCATATCGGGAAAGAAGATACACATCGTTCATTATCAAGTTAACATTGATTTATGACTGTAATCTCAACAGGTGACGACTTTCATGATATTTCCCACGATGTCTCGAGTGATCCTTATGAATGCCAACGGAGAACCCACGATGTCGGTCAGAAACATCATCTGCGCAGGTAGCCGAGCTACTCCTGGTCTTGAACATTTAATGCGCCGTTGGTTCCCAAATCTAAAACAATTGCGCAACCGTAAGTTTCTATTACTGGATTTTGTTAAGAACAATGTTACTTTGAAGAAGCTAAATTGAAGTTTCCGCTGAATGAACCAAGTGTCTGATGTGGCTACTTTCAGTGTTGGGCCAGACTGAGGCAATGATCTATGTCTCAATTACTCCCTCTGGCGAATTTGACCTCCGTTCAATTGGTTATCCGCCGTCGAATTGCCAACTTCGTTTGCTCGATACGGAAACAGGTGAGGAGGTTGCCTCAGGGGAAATCGGCGAAATCGTCATCAAAAGCCCTTCGCTGATGAAAGGCTACTTTCAAAATCCATGCGAGACAAGCGCAGTATTCACTGAGGACGGATGGCTTAAGACTGGTAAGCTGTCCTGCTATATGCCATGATTACAATATATGTCGATCAGGTCAGTTTATATTGTTCGGAAAGTAACGAACAGAGGTTAAATGGTTCGTCTTCTATAATTCTCCACTTGTTAATGCTGCATGTTTACGAGTCGTCGAATTGGAGAAACTATCTTTCTATTGTCGTAAACTGTCGCCACCGAATTTTATCCCTGAACTGAGTTACAGCAGTATTTCAGATTGGCGTGTCGAGTGCCAAAGAAATCAGTTGCAGGAACAACTTTTCGACGATGCTACAACACGCAGAAACGATAACTCTTCACATCGCGTAGGACATATATGTTCATCTCATCGATGCTGACTATCCGCAGTCCAAGTCTGGCCTTCGCTGGTCTTGCTAGGAGATTGAAGTGGGCCCAATCCTAGATAATTCCGCAGTAGTACTTCGAGGTCAGATCTGGATTGATTCACATATGTAGAGAAAAAATTGGGGATCATCCGCGGCTTGAAAACCTTTATTTGGGCCCATCTACCATTGTTTTTTTAAGACTTTTTAATGCGCGAATAAGTGTCGGAAACGCTGGCTTTTGTCAACAGAAGTATCATACTGGAGTCCAAACCCAAAAAAACGATTACAACAGCTTAAGAGAGCGAAGTATGACGATTTGAGCCCCTGCAAGAGGCCGATCTACGTCTAGACGACTGCCTCATAGGATGCAGGTCTGAGCATTGTATTCTAGCAATGAAAAAAAACAAGCCTTCAATTAGATATATTTTGATATTTTAAAAGCATATAACAGAGCCTATGGTTATCGCTTTATTTCAAAGTTACATGAACTTCAAATATACAGCAAAACTTTCCCTGGAGTTACTGTAGAAAAGTGAATGGCAAATTTAGTTAGGAGAATGGCCGTCGGGGGTGCTGCAGGAATCGTGTAGATACCCACACTTTTCCTGCCGCTTACTGCCAATCATTTTTGGTGCCAAATAAATTATTCTAAGGGCATGAGTTATAACTGTGTCCGGCTGATGTGAGATATGATCCGTCCGGTAGTGTTAATGGAGAGAGAGTTCCTGCGACCCTCAGTTAACGCAGTATTGAGGTACCGTGACGTCGAAATGTTATTTCGTAATTAACGCAATCTCTGTACGCGCTTTAAAACATCTCCTCGCGTCTACAGAACAGACAATTCATAATTTACGAGTCTTGTTGGATATATGGTGCCTACACCTCAAAGAAACATATAGATACAGGCGGCAATTTGTTCCTTGAGCCAATACAAGATGTTATACTTCTTGGGAGTTAATCACACTCACACCGATAAGTTAGCCGCGCGAAACAGTTAATATTATAATTTAAAAAATAGACCTGGTGGTAATATGCACGTGGTGGCAGAGTATTAGCTGCCACGCGTTAGACTAATTAAGACCATTTTGCCGTGGAGGCTGATGCCTTCGCTAGGATCAAATAGTTTATGCTCTTAAGTTAAATACAAATGCTAATAATAAATCAATTTATTACAGACTTCCATGCATGTATTACATGTTCGTACGCCTTCAGTGATGTCGCTTAGCTGATAATAAGTACGTTTATGAAGCGCCAGAAGAAAAGATATCTGTTGTAACATGCTACAGATTTTAAGCTGCTGTAGATCACCTCTGTACATGCAAGTCAAAACGAACCGTCATGTCCGTATCGGGTGATTCTGCTGCGTTTCTGCCCAATGTCTATATTGAAACTGTTCGTTTCTCTAGGTGACCTCGCCTATCAGGACTCAGTAACAGGCCGGTACTACTATGTGGATCGTATAAAGGAAATGATCTTTTGTAAGGATAACCGAATCTATCCCGGAGAACTGGAAATCGTCCTTATGGAGCACATGTGCGTTGCAGAAGCCGCTGTTATAGGTGTACCGCATCCAGCTATCGGGGAAGCACCCGCGGCGCTTGTCGAATTGAAAAACGGGACTCAGCCTTCAGAGCAGCTTCGCAAGGAGATAGCAGATCTTGTCGAATGTGAGTGTATTCAGACAAAAAAAAAGAAAAGCTGAGTTCATTTTGAAAATATTCGACTGATTTGAAAAGGGTTCTGCTTTGTTTGAAGGTGCGTGATTTTGGTTGAAGAACAACCAATTAAATATCACAATGGGAAGCATATGGTCTCATAGACTTTGGAAAAAAAAGCATGCGCCGCATGGTACGGCTCAAATAACTATTATCACCATTTTACACTGCCAACTGAATTTCTACTGCCATATAATGAGCGAGACGTTAGCCAGAAAATTTAATAAATGTCCAAATGCCAAATGGATATATCGCTTGGCCAAAGAATATATCGCTTTTAACAGCTTCGAAATATCCAAACAACATCGACATATAACTAAGTGTGAACGCTTGATCTTACAGCTCAACTGGCAAGCTTCAAAGTGCTTTATGGAGGTGTACATTTTGTAGAAAGGCTTCCCCGAACAGAACTAAACAAGGTGGCGCGACGCAGACTCCGGGAGCTTCTACCTGATATTGCACCTGCATATGCGCGATGATAACAAATATTCTCTGAAAAAGGTTGACTTCGACGTTTTGTGGTCTATGATAAATAGCAGAAGGCGCAATAAATTTAGGATGTACATACATCGGTTGTGGTCAGTTATCGAAAACAAAATTAACATATATCTTACCTTATATAAGAATGGAAAACTTAGTAGCGAGGCATACCCTTGTCAAATGTGTACATCGCTGGCGTTGTTTCAACGAAGAGGCAACAAAAATGTAGTGGTCCTTTTTGTCGAAGCTACAGTTTACTTAAACGAGTCTCAGAGTTAGCTGGTGATGATAAATAATGTTTCTAATAAACACCTTAAGCTTAATTCCAGTATATCGAAGGTAAAGGAACTTTGAATAGCGAGATCAGCCAAAAAGGAAATAACATCAAATGTCAAGGTCGTAGTTACTACTAGAACTGGTAGGCTTAATGAAGACCTATGTTAATTTTCTCTACCAGTGTGAACATCTATCAGGCTATATCTAATTTCGATAGTCTACCTAGGATAAAGGCAGCATTTCACACGGGGTCAAATCTTATGATTTATGTCTGAGCCACGGAATGGGTGTTCACCCATTCCACCACCGACAGTGAATACGGAACTGATGAATTTTCAATTTGAACTTTCAATTAAATCTAATATTTATAAAAACATGAATATTTAAGGATATTCGACATACTACACTATGCAAACCAGTTGTCGCAGTGGGTCGTAGGTCCTATGGCATAAATGATAAAATCTAGCGCTTTCGAATAAGAAATATGCAATATATCTACCTAAAAGCAGGCAGAGGAGTGGTTAGGGGATCTGTAACGGTTAGAAAGTATGAAGTCTATATCAGTTAGGTCTCGAGCATTCGAGTGTGCGAACCTTCGTAGTACGAATGTCGTATTTTTCTCATAGCTAGAATTTAGCATTTTGTAGCAATAATTAGCAAAACCTTCAACTCTAAAAGAAATCAATTTCATACTGCCTGTACCAGGCTCGACGGACACAATTTCCATTGCGCAGACTGCACAGCTTCAAAAAGAATCCTTCATCATCAATCCTTGTTACTTCTTGTTTGTCAGTTGTTCACATCATGTTTTTATGTCTTACATCTGGTACTTAATATGTCAGGCGCCTCGCTTTCGGCACCAAACGAAATTCGTCTACGGCGAGATTCGCACCACGTGCTCCAAATTGCAGCAGGCAAATACGTCAGCCGCTGCCTTGTCGCGTGGGCTGTCAAGAGCACAAAGAAAATTATGGTAGCTTGTGGTGATGATACAAGCTAAGCGGCAATTACTTCTAGTACATAAACATATATTTATGGATGGTCAAACCTCACTCTCTGATACATCTCTCAACGTTTACGTAGAAAAGTGCCGCCGAAATCTGATCATATTGAATGCTTCTTGCGCATAGGTATTTTGCACATAAGCACACATCTGAGCACCCTACTCTCTAGCTCTTTTGTTGTGTTCAACACGGTCAGATACTTCGGGTTAAATTCAAGTTTTGATCATCAACATTTTTATAGACGTTTCTATATAAACCTGAGCCGCTTGTTTTTGTATAGTTGGCTTCATATACATATAATGTAATGCAATAATTTAATGGTTGGATGGATCTTCCAATAAAACCATTTTTATCTGCGAAAATGAAAATACTAAATGACTGGACCCGCATTGACTTATGTGGTCAGCTTTCTTGGGGTCAACTCTCAACGCACGCGGAAGGTCTCTGCCCCGATTATCCCTGTGCCCTCTCACTTTCGCTTAGCGACGAAAGGAAATAAAAACTCTCAAACTGTATCCGTTCCTATATTGCCACTCAACACGAACAGCGGTTTTTCCCAACTGCAGGTAAGAAGAGTGTTTCTTTTTCTCTGTGGCAAGAAGAGCGAAATGCAAAATGTTTCGTGCATTGAGTGAAATGATGCCTGCCGCTCGTTGAGTACGCACATTTTTACCACGCGGTAACGACAACCAATGACGCAAACGGCAAGGTTTTTCCCTCGTTCGTTACCAGCTATTGCGACCATTGAGGCGAGGTTACTACCCCCTGACAACATCCTAAATTCATTCTGGGTGCAGTGTGAACGTACGGCTGGCGCCAGCATGTGTGCCTCGTTCGAGAATGCTGACGTATTGCTGCTAATGGATTTCAGGGGACTTTCGTTATAATAAAATTTATACTGGATGTTTGGAGACAGCTTGCCCACTTATCTTTCTAGTTGTTTATCTGCCTATTCTTTATCGCGTATCGCAGTAAAATGGGCACTTCACATGAAGGCAATGGAAAACCTACGGTGTATTCGCTGAAAAACTGACTCTTGCGGAAATTGAAAACAAAGATATCATCGATATGATAACGACTGAGCATTGTTTTTCTGCATCATCGTTCCATACATAGGCAACACTCATCGGGCCTGAGTCAAGGCATATCATCTTTGCGGTGATGCAACACTCTAAAGGGGTAGGCACGCTATAACATTATAGGAACCAATAAGATAAACTGATGCCGGGAAGTGCAAATGCATAAAAAAAGTATGAAATTTTCTTTCTCGTTTATTCTTTCTGGCTACGCAGAAATTGGCAGCATTACATTTTCTACCTGCCGTTAACGAGATCGCCTTAGTACAAAACCGTAACCCAGGCGTCTTCCAGCAAACACTTCTTGATCTGTTGGGCAGGTGGAGCTGAAACAACACTGATTCAATTCGAATCCAAGAACGGAACTGAAACCTTTTGCATCCCTGAGCCATTCTGGGTTCCGACTTTCCTAAGCGTATTATACTAGTGATGGGTAATAACAGCATGTGTCAGTTATGCATAATTACATAGTAGTAATATATTGCACAGCACCGGATATAATGATAAGAGAGGTTTGCTTATGCCTGAACGATTCCTAGATTTCAACTATAAGAGGTCTTCAAAGGGATGAAGTCGCGTGCGTACCGGCAAAAATAAATATAAAAATAAAGAAAATTATTAAAAAAAAAATATATATATATATATATATATTAAAAAAATGACAAAAAAGATTAGCAAAAAGCTAATTTAAACCGCTGCAATCAATGATTAGCGCCTAATTGTTTTAGCGATATTAGTTTATGATAAGATGCAGTAATACCTAATTTGATCAATAAAACAGAGATGTCGTAGTTGGGACAGTTACTTTTTTTTTTTGATTACTAGTTACTACAGACTAATTAGATGAACAGAATGGCTTGGTTTAGGCTGTTGTATTCCTGCCATTGTCACAATGGAATTCTATTTTTCTTACGGATATTAAGTACTGCTTAATAAAAACGATTTTTTTTTTGGAATTTTAATAAATGAAAGAAGTACATTGGATATTTTTATCGATATTTTATTTTTACTCATCTCGTTTTTTATTTGGTTGGATATTTTTCATAGTAAGGATACGGAACATCAACATCTAATAACTCACAATAGGTACAATTTAATGGGTTATCGAATCCTTGATTGTAGATCACTTCGCCACAGAAAGATGCTCATTTATGGGTGTCAAAGACGATATCTCAGTGGCAATGACTATCTCATGGACATCACGCACGCATACAGACACGCTACATTAAAATCGCTAAGATGGTTTTGATATGCCATATATTACTAGTCCTCATGCATACACGTATACGAGTTTTTTTCTATTGTGTTTGCTAAATATACAATTAAATTGTACAAGCAACAATGGTCTTTAGGGACATTTCGTATGTTTGTGTGAATACGGCTTGCTTGAAAACAAAGTAGACCCAGATATGTAATTCAAGTCTTGTCTATTCATTTCCTAGGTACTTTTCAGCGTGGAAGGGCAATCGCACAGCATCCGCGGTGTGTTACACCTATCAACCTGACTGCTCGGATGGTATTTCCTGCGAAAAACCGACGAGGGACAGAAGACGCTATCATTCACTTATTTAATGCAAACGTTTATAAGCCATATTTGCGTGTTCCAAATCGCCGAGCCAGGTCGTACGAAGGGTACCTTTTGGAAAAATAGAGTATTGTAAGCTAAGGTAGGATATTAAATCGGCATACACTGACAAGACGAATTTTTTAGAATATATATATATATATATATAACACATGAGAGCTCGTCAGGTATGCCAAGGAGTGAAATTCGGAAGCTCGTCAGTTACCAATTCGCACATAACCATACAATACAATATGGTTATAGCGTTCAGAGTAGTTTGAAGTTTTTCCTGACTTATATTTAATAAAGTTCGATCGTAGCAATGCATAATTTCGAACGAAAAAATATCCTGTTTGAATTATTAGCGTTGTATCTAAACTAATAATCGATGGCGAGGCCGTTAGTTCGAAACAAGAGATTTCAAAAGAAACACGCAAATACACTTCTCTCTTTTTGGGTTCGAGTTGGCCTTCGGCCGATACTAAATAGGCCAAGGACGGACCCGACTATCCGGTGTCTGCATCTGCTATTTACACATCAGATAAATAAGTGCTTCGACGGGAAATACAAATTATTACGTATCTAATATGGAAATTTAGAAAATTATACGTATAGAGATTCAGTATATGATTAGACGTATTTTTAGTTTACCTATTATCAACTATATCGGTCGAATGATGGGTAAAGCGGTAGCAAGACTAGTAGTACCTGATTCAAATCTGGATATCCGCGAGACGGGTTTTGTAGATTTTTTTTGTAGAAGAACTTTGATGTATAAATATATCAATAAATAAATACATCAATGGAGATCGAAAAACTATTATCGACAACGCCGAAGCTGCATATGTAGGCTGATCTGCAACGAAACCGAACGCGTCTACTTTTCCAGTAGTGCTAAAAAAACTTCATAGTCAATTATATTAATGAATACAAAACTTCAAGGTCATGGTACGGTCAACACCCAGTAATAGGCGTTCGTTTAAATAAACAGGAACTAGTTGTAACATACATTTTCGAACACTACTCAATTTCGTTTTTAATCAATGGCACGTCATGGGTATCCTCGACAAGCCCCGATGATGCGTTGGAGACCTCGTCATTAAGAAACGAGTGAGTTGTTCGGTTGATTTGATTCCGGGTGAGCAACCACACGTTCATTGGCTCTTTCATGCCTTTCATAGGGATAGGACCCCGAAACCAAAAGGAGAACATTGGATCAGCATTAATGGGGTCCTGAAGAAGCCTATAAGCGAGAGAAAAAAATATTTATCGTTGTAATCACCATTACTTTTCAGTTCGCATTAAAATGATTTAAACCAAGGGCATTGCGGTTGCTCGAACGGTTTATTTCTTTCGTATTTAAGGGGCATTAAATAGTGTTATATGTCCTGCCGCCAATATAAAACGTTATACGTGACAGCTTCCATCAAACGTGAGTAAGCGTGAAAAATGCACATTACACTATCTCGTGTCCGAAAAAAAAAACCTATGCAAAATTAACTTCTTTGTAACTTACACAAGAAGGTGCAGCTAATCATTGATGCCGTTTATCGGATCCTGAGTACGAGTACAGGGAGCCGACCACCGTGATGCGACTACCTCACGGGCTGTACATTTCAGGTTGGTTTTATTCATTTCATTCAAGTACTGCACATAGAATGCAAATGTGGGGCCGTGGTCCATTAGTCAATGAGGCAGTAGATCGAGTGTGTGTCGAAATGTTTTTATGCTTCCTGCTATCTTCAGCCTGGCTATTCTGCGTTCCTCGCAAAATGATAATTTGGACAAATAGCACTCCTCGGAAATGAAATATTAGTACGGATGTCAACCTAACATGATGCCTGTTGTCATCTGAGGTAGACAGGAGACAGCAGCCCGACTAGCTTGGACGGCATCCTAATGGGTAGGCGCCATATGGAAGGGGCAGTGACGGTACTACTGCAGCGCCACTACTGGATACCAACGGTCATTAGCTTGATCAAGCAATCTGCTCAGACGCTACACACATTTGAGTATATACACTACATAGTTCAACGAATCTCTATCATGGTCAATGTAGTGCTCATATATGTCTTATTAACAATATTAGATACGGATCTTCAGTCGTAAAATTGCACTATATTATGTTGCTTCGGCCCACATGTACAATAGCTACACAATGAATCACGACGGAAAGTGGTTTGGGTCGTAAAGATGTAGTTTCAAAATTACTTAGTAGCCACAACATCTCGTTAGTAAGATCACCACGGTTCTTCCAATAATATACATACATTCATCTATTTCGATTGTTATCGCAGTGGAGACCTATTAACTGCTGAATGTTCTCTGCATCTCACTAAAAGCCAAAATCGGGATCAATGCTTCGGACGCCGTAGAAACTAATGATAAAACTCTGCTCTCGACTTGGACTATTCTAAATTGTAATACACTCTATTCATAGAGTTCTTTAGGGCATTACGGATGGAACCGCAATGTACGTACAAAGATATTGGTAACGCAATGTCATGCAAGCTATACATGACACAATATAATGCGGAATTAGTTCTTATCGTTCGTTGGCTGAGAGTTTGTCTTACTTACTTGTAAACACCTTCCGAGATATTAATTTGCCCCTTCTCGCCAGTAGTCTCAGTACGACTGGCTAAGTTGACACTGTGTCCGAACAGACAGTAGCGTGGCATCTTTTTCCCGATAACGCCGGCGACAACTTCACCACAATGGATTCCCATGGTTATTTGCTTCAAGGAAAATACAAATAGAAATTTTTTTTGTTCTCAAATATGGTTGCAAATGTAGATGTTTACATGTGCTTCTTCAATGTTTAGAGCTAACCTCAATTTTCAATCACTAACAACGTTAGGTCTATCTGTTTGGTATTAATTCACAGGATCGATCAGATACGCAACCGAACTTATATATGTACATTTTGGCGTGGGTTAATCAATCTTGAGGTTCATTCCTATCACTCCCACGGCACCTAACAAACCGCTATGACCAGCAATACAACGCGCTTAAACCTTCAAGAGCCGAAGAATTTTAACTTCAAGTTTTCTAAGTATTGAAATAGTTTCGCAACTTTACCTAATTTAAAATTCAGTCCTATGCGTGTATTAGGCTACAGGCCACGGCCAATGTGCTCATTAAATGACAACCCACTAGAATTCCCCTAAACGTGAGTCTCTAAAAAGAAATCATACTCCTACTTAGTATGTATATAAGCAGCTTCTTATTGGCAATCGGGTAAACAGACCCGCCTTATCTGCAAGATGGGAGGGACCTCCTGTAGTCGCTAACAGTTGCCCAGGGCTGCGTGCATCCACTTTGCTCGGTAAAAGGTGAGAGGAGGGAATCAACAAATTTCTCTAATTTAGCTACCGTCCCAGCCGCTCAGGGGTCTCATACAATATTTATGGACCTCCGTGCGTTTGTGGCGGATGGGCCATGCACGATCGATTCCCCCACGGCCGTATAACTTGCGATGGTCATGGGGTGCCATAGAAAACATTCTGGCATCCGTTTCGAGTTGTATGGTCATCATCTATATTACGGCCACCCCACTAGAGGACTGCCACCCTCGGCACTCGAATAAGCTCAGGAGAGTTCCGAGTTTCATTTCTCGTTCTCGTCTTTTCCCTGTACGATCTCGCTCGTTCCGTAGGCCGCTCTAACTCTTTCTGCTTCTAGCCTGACGTTCATTCTTATGGCGAAACGCACGAAATAGCGTCCTCCATATAACAACTAGCGTTCGACATCTCAATGTCCGAAACTAATGACGCTGCCAGCATAGGCTGCTCATTTGACGCAGTAACAGCGAAAAACAAGAAGACTGACAAAATGGTGATGAAGACGAAGAGTGAGATCGCAACTCAGCGAACTGGCTTGGGTGAACGTCATAAATTGTTCTTGACAAGCAGCACTTGCTCTAGCTTTCCCGGAAAGGAGGTCGGGGGTTGTAGAAGTATGCTGGGTCAGGTTGTGGGGTGGCAATGGGCCTGCAAAATGGAAGAATGCCCACAGGTCTTCCTTAAGAGGAACCGTAGAGGAGCACCGATCGCAGAAATAGCGGCCAAGAATAGAAAACGAAGGAGTACTTTTCATATTGGTAAAAAAGAAGCACAACGAAGGACATTTTTACGCTCTCTTTTTCCGTCTTTCAAGAAAAGGATAATCTGAAAGGGGAGTGCGTATAAACAGGTCAGTATACGAAATACCGACAACGGTGGCGGCTGGTTGGCTAGCGACATTTGGCAAGCGAGGCGATGACGACGAATCCTATCGAGAGTAGCGTTTTGCTGAGGCGCGCACAGTCAGCCAATAAAGACGAAGCTTGAAAAAGGTTTCGATGAGAAAAGGGGGAGAAAAATTGAATGGATCTATAGTGAATCTCAGCGATAGCAACAAGCCACTCAAGGCGACCAAATTGATATAGGGTTCGCTTTAGATATTGCTTCATCCTGAAAGAGTCGTGCACGAAAAAAGAAGTTATGAATCTCGATAGTATGAATAACCCATGGTTCGGTCCTTGTTTGTCAACAAAAAAAAAGCACAGATCAACATTACTATTAAAACTGCTGTTTATGTCAACTAGGGTGACTTGCAAGATAAAAGTCCAATTGCAAAACACACAAAAAGCATAGGATGTCCTTAAATTTTTGATATCACTGTTAAAACACTGCGTTTGAAACATAGGAAAAGAAAAGGCTTATACTTTATTTTATAATATTAATACAGTACCAGCGAAATATCATAATTCATTTTCATACTTATTTCTATCGATGCTAAATTGACACCGTACTAAAAAGGGCGAATGAGAACGAGTAGAAGCGTTGACTCGTTGCAAACAAGTTCTGATACTGTTACACGATAAAAACTGACGCTAGAAAGATGGCACCATCTGTCACGTAATTTTTGGGCCGCTGTATTGTACAGCTGACAAAAAAAAAAAATGGTAATTTTCTAACTAACCTATGCCAATAAAGAGGGCGATTATTAGTGAGTGTACTTACGACGCATTGCTCTGAGTCAATTGTGATTTTGTGAGAAAGATCTTGAAGATCGAGAGCTAGCTGGGCGATACGCTTTGCATGACATTCGCACGGGTCAGGTAATCCCGATACAGCCATATACTTATCGCCGATAGTTTCCACCTAAAATCGTAACGGTCGAGCAAGCATACTAACACAATGTTAAATCGTTTTGTGATACCGCGAGAACAGTACGAAGGCAAGCCTAAATCTGCATTTCTAAACCTCGCAGATCGCTGAGTGAAGATGATATTATCTTTGGAAAGTAAACTCCTCGAAACTTACTTGCTATTCAATGAAGTGCCAAATCTATCGGTAGATAACTTCATCACGTTAAACAAGGCCCATACAATTGTGTCTGCATCTTGTCCTACTAGAGAACGATGAGGATGTTCGAAAATACGTCTATCCATGCATCCGTTCATTTTAGGCCTACGTCACGGTTAAGCAACACCATCGTCAATTTTCAAATCGTATCATGAAATGCGAAGCAATAGGAGGGATTTTGTCCGATCCATTGTTGTCAGATAGCGGTTCAGAGCGTTTATAATTTATCCAGTCGTGTGATCGTGGGAAGTGGTCGGCTGACCCGCGCAGGAACTGTGCCCGTCGAACAATTCTAAGAAATCGCTTTCTCACTGTGACGTTCGTTTGGGTTTTGGTCAATGGCAAATGGGGGGCGTCAATCAGTTCTCGGAATCGATTACATAATCTATCGAGAATTGTAAACGGTGTAACGGCCTACCAAAATGGCACCCGGGTTATACTACAGGCGTTTCATTAAAGCCCGTTCTGAGAACCGTTTAACTCTGAGGCTTCCATTCCTTATGGACGCAGCTACGGGATATACTTCAGCATACACAAGCACTCGATTTACAGGTTAGGTTAAACCGCATGGTTTGTTTAATTTAAGTGATACTGATAGAAATGTACCCTTGATACGTCTAGCGTGCAACTTACGCATGCTATAAATATATGACGCAAATTTAGAATGAATTAGAAAATTCGTTTGAAGTTCTCGACGCAGCTAAATGTCGAAATATGAGGTGACTAGTCTAGACACAAGGAAGTGACACCGACTATATATTTGGTTACCTTATATACGTCTGGGTTCGTACGTGGATCGGTGAGTATGTCAAAGCTGGTGTAGATATCGTTGAGAAGCTTGACAATCTTCATAGCGCCATGTGAATCTGAATGGCGTTGGCAGTAATCGATAAAACCTACCACACCACTGAATAAAATTGTAACTTGGTCATACTTCTTAGCCGGAACTGGCCGATTGTGTCGGAGTTCGTTGGCCACAGACGGTGGAAGAATTGAATATAGCACTCTGAGGAAAGAGCAAAATGACGCAGAAAAAAATAGTCAATAAGTCATTTTTATCAATGAATTTTTTGCTTCATTTTAATTAGTTAGCTAGGACTACGAGCTGTTTGAAGAGACCTTAGCCAGTCTTATCGCTCCCTGGCCGTCAGGAGTTCCTTCGCAACTTTGCTACCTTTATGCCGATTTGCTCGAACACCCACAAATGTCACGTGAACCTCCCTTAGTCCACCTGTGAGCTCTTTGACAAGTCTAGAGTCATACAATCGTGCCTTACCTGTCGGTTTTTTTCTTCTCAGTCTCAAGATCGCTGTAGGTCCGTTGCAGTTTCTCAGTGAGTACTTCGAGGCTTTTGGTGAGCTTGTATTCCGCTTCAAATTGCTCCGAGAGCAGAACGAGGTCCCGTGTGGCGTCGTGCAGGGGGATGTCACTTAGATAGAGGCCCTTACAATTAAGGTCGTCCAAATTGAACACCGAGGGCGAGCATAAAAATAGAATCAAATCATCCTCACCCGTCGGGGACATTTGACCCTTCAAGATCATCCTGCAGAACGGAAAATATAAAATCTTAGTTTGTGCTTCCGTCTACAGCCTCATGTGAAGATTAAAGAAACGAAGTTGACTCATCACAACGTGACTCTGCATAGTCGGTGCTATAAACTGACCATGTGGAATCACGTCACGAATACAGAGAAACATTTTAATGTTAGAAGGTTAACAATCTGAGACAATGTAAACAAATCATAAAAGCCTGAATTGATAACTGACGATTTACCTGGAGGCAAATCTTGTAGAATCAGGTCCCTTTATGCGCAAAACGAAGACGGTGTTCGTATGTTCAAGTATGTTAGCGCGCGTGAGGGGCATATGGGGCTGAACAAGTTCCATAAAGTTGCTCAGCGAATCTTGCAGCATATTCGGTAGAATTCGAGTGATTGATGTACCTGTGGCGTCAGTAGGACGACTTAATCAATGATACCTGTTCGTAACTTAGAAATAGATGTATAACCTAAAAAAAGCGCTAGGTTAATTTATAACGAACCTTCTTAGCGCACAGCAAGCAGTCTAAAAAGGCTTGCCACTTACAATATGCATTTAGCGTTATTCCGAAAAAAAAAGATAACATACGTCTCGTGTTTAAGTTTGTACTTTAAGAGATTCTTGCTAACTGAACCTGCCTATAAGGTCGTAGTTACATTTATGGGAATACTGCGGTTTTATTATGGGAGCCGTTTGCAGAACTACAGAGATCGCTGACCCTCAAGCCACCTAAATGTGCCTAAAAACGAGCAAGGCAGAAGTTCAATTAACTTTAATAAGTTTAGAACTTTACTGATCACGCTCCCTACTACGATAAAGGAAAACAGTTGATTTATTTATGCTGACTCTACCGTACCAAGCGGTCAGCGATATTCCATCAAAACGTTTCATTTGAACTGAGCATGCTTTAAGCAAGTGAGCTGGTACTTCGAAAAGGTTGCATACTATAGCATTATGTGCTTAATTATTATCTTACGATTATCACGCTGTAGCAGCTGAGGGCTTTTTTAAATTGTGAAGTTTGCCTAAATGATTATATTGCATTTAATAAGGACGACCTGTCGCCTTATGTGTGGCCTATTTATGCGTTTGCCGACGTGTAGTACCAGTCAAGCCATCTAGTACCAAACAGAGAATGTTTCCACCGCTAATAAAAAGGACTCTTACCCGCTTGGACAACAATTAAGTCCTTATCAAAAATGACGTGAAAGGGAAAAGCGCGGCAAAACGTTGCAGGAGATATCCTTTTCTCTTCAGGCAGAGTATAGAACTCTTTGTCATCGTTCTGTCTAGTAGCTGGCTGTTGTCGATTGATGCGTAACCGAGTGTGTTCTCCTTCTTTTCCGAAATCTCCTGTCGAAACCACCTCGATTGAAATCGTTTCTTTAAACTGACGTGATGCAATGGCCTACATAAGATATAGTAAAGAACATTTCTGAGATCAACCGTTGGCCATACAGAAGGAACAACATAATTGAAAGAAATATTACAGAAAACTATCTAATTAGGGCATTAATGCTACCCAAGCATCTTCTAAACGCGCCTAATATTAAGTCATTCCGTTCTCGCTGAAGATTCTCACTCGGTGTTTCGGTGACAGACCTTTTACAGTTAATTGCATGTTTTCTGCTGAAGGTAGGACCTTGAATTATATCACATAATCTTGCTCGTACTTCGACGCAACGAAATGCTAGATCACTATATGAGCAATCAAGTGCAAGGATAATAATGAATATAATACGCAGCGCTCGTGACTCGATGGTTCTGGTTGGTCCTTCACTAGTGATAAAGACACGAACACCTTAATGTTGGCCTGCTCCGTTACAAAAGAGACAGATAAATTCAGTTGGTCATGCAAGGCAAGCTCGAAATCAGAAATCGCTTCGGAAAAAGCATCTTCTTGCTTGCTAGTAAACCTATAAGTTATATTAAGCTAAAAAAGATTAAACCTATAATTTACTGCAATGTAATCCTATAGTATTCGTTAACACACTAGAGACAGGAATATATTTTACGTCGGTCGACCAGTATCAAACTATAACTGGCATTGAGCCAGAATATACTCAACTAATGTTATATTAACTAATTTAGCAGGGGTAAGTTTTACAAGAGTCTTTACATCGTTGGTGTATCACTTTATTTCTATCAACTGATTTTGATATATCTCATAGTTCCTGGATAATACGCTGTCATTGATTACTGACCCTGCTCTTGATTTTTCCGAAACGTCGACACAAGGAAAACGAAGGTCGTAAATCGGTCTACGATAATCGCCTACATCTAAATAAGGTCAAGTAGTCAACGAAGCACTGCGTCAATCTGACCTCTATGATATAATAAACACAAGTCGTGAGAAGAAAAAAGGTACGTTGGGTATTACGATTCAGCCTTCTCCTTTAGGTTGTAACAGAGATTATTTGTGTATATAAGATATTAAATAAAGGGTAATCGTGGACTGACGAAAGAAAACGATAAAGAAAGCCAACAACATCGCTTCGGTGCTTTAAAGCTAACAATGGAGAGCTGAATCATGATGAAGCATGAAGCATGCCTCGCCGCGTATGGCAAACAGTAGCCTAGTATTTCTTAGAAGATAAAAAAAGAAAACCCAGATCCTGATTACTATTTTAAAGACAAAGAAGAAAGGAGATCTCTGTATCAGAAACAATTGAAAACACTTAACTAATAGCTTTTAAATCTTGTGTTTTTTCAGAGACAAAGAAGCCTATTTTTTGCTAACATTTATTTATGTATATTGGTGGGCCAACTCGCAATGATAAAGCGAAGCATACAACAAAGGAAGAGTACGGCGGTCGTGTTAAGGACTGTTCATTGTGGTTTCCATAACGCGTTATAATGAATCACGCGCGCTACAACTTTTTACTTAGTACAGTCTTCGAACTGCTACGCATGCACTTGCGCTTATTAACTGGCCAATGACTGGTCCCGCAGTTTAAGGCTGACTCTTCTTCAGTTTTTGTCCGCTCGTCAACCAGCCTGTAGTAACTTTTCAAAATCACGAGGAACGGTTGTACAGGATCTCAGCGCAGCTTTCTACAGGAATCTATTCGCGTCGACGATCACGTTCCGCATTTACATAATCATTAAGTACAGATAATAGTCTCTGTAAGCAATATCTAAAATTCTTACATAATGTGAAACAACAATTTTCAAAACAATTAAAGGTACGCAGCGCATCTGTCGTGACCTCAATATGGATTTTTTTGTTACCACCTAAGAAGGTATCTAGTACATACTGTTTGATATGGGTATCACCGGCTCTCAATACCCATTCGAGGCCTCTGCGAATTTTCGCTGGTACTTGATCGCGTCACTTGAAGTTATCGCGGTTAGCTTTCGAATTGCCATCCATATTGTTACTACAGCATACCGATACGTTATCTAAATTAAACCCGTACGAAGAAAACTAAAAGCTACACCTCTAGGTGACAAAAGGCAAATTGTCTATATGGGATTTTTCGTAGCTATGTCGCGAGAAGTATCTCACACGAAGGGCATAACGATCATCAAATCGGAAAAACTAAATACACAAAGAAATCCCCAAGGAACGTTTCCATGTATGAGGTTATACTGTAGCTAGAACATGAGCTGTCTGACAATGTTTGAAATCTATTGAACAATAGTATTGTTCAATTGCCCTCTACAAAAAGAGTTTTGAAATTTGCTGATCTGAATAATATCCGTACGTATTGCGGGAAAAATACCGAATTCTTAACGAGGAGGGTTTGTTTACAAATGATCGATTGACGCTTTCGGCTTAGTGCCAAAGCTCTCATGAACTGCTGGGAAGATCCGGTACTACAAAAGTCAAAACAACATCTGTGAATCTGTTTCGTGAGACGCTAGCACTGCAGTAGATGAAGCAACTCACTTCACTACATCAGGCAAGGAAGAATAACAGAAATATATTAAATGTGTACCTTAACGGCGCCAACGACCATTTCGTTGAGACCTCTTCGATGCGAGTAATAGTGTAGTACGAACGCAGGTTCGCCCTCTATTCGCTCACACGTGAAGCTCGGCGTCCTCATGCCGGGATAAAATGTCAGTAAATGGTTATGCAACGAGTCGACTGCCTGCAGAAATGTCTCCAGATCAGAACCCAAAACCTGCAAAATCTGGCCATAGCCGGCATGCGTCTGGCAGTATTCGAAGAAGTACTCGCCAAAGTGCTCCATCAAAACGGGTTCCGCCACATCTGCAAACCAATTTTAGACCATGAGAAAAAGCATAAGACGACCTGTAGCTCTGTCTCTCTAGTTTTTATTAAAATTACTCCGGTGAACCTTGGATTCCCGCCCGAGACGGAAGCGTTTTGTTGATGTATGTGATGAACCTAAACGTGGCCACAGATAAATATTGTGTTTAATTCATTGGATGGATTGCGAGCTGGAACAAACATTTATTTAGGGAATGGTATATTTAAGCGAACCAGCAGTGTTCCAATTTGCAATAGTGCGGGGTAAGACAAAATGATGTCGGAGAGGCATGACAATGAAAGATCAAGAGTTGCAAGCGTCATTATAATGATTTCAAATAGTAACATATCACCCTATGGTATAAATAAATAATTATTTATCGACTTGAATATCGTCGGTATTTTTGTCTGTCTCTTGTCAAGTGTTGACTAGAGATAATAAACGGCTTACTAGAACCTGTTTAAGTAGTTCTCAATATGCCAAGCTCAAAAATCAGCTACACTTGAGTTCCTACACGCGCACAGACATAAGGTCGGCCTTTGCTCTTCGTTTTGGAACTAATCCGCGGCTCTAACGAATTGAGTAGCGTCGTGATAGTAATAGCATGATCGAAACAAAATACGGCTAGTAGCTCAGAAGAACACTTCAAATGTGGCAGGTTCATCGATTATACTGTACCCACCCACGATTCGTGCCGTTGTAGCAAGCATTTCGAAGAGAACATTGTCATCGTAGACGATTCGAGATACTAGTTCATCCTCCGACAAGTTGCTCTCCTTTCTTGCTCGTTGTAGGGGCAAGCGTAGCGGAACAAAGCAAGACCATCGACAACAGCAACAACGAAAACATTGCGATACAAGATATTATTATTAGAATATACAAGCCTACAGCAACTTTTTTTTTTGTTTTCATAAAACACATATAACGTACGTAATCGTTATAATTGCCACCTGTAATCGCAATTCGAAGACGTCACGGAAATACCTGGGTGAACAACCCCTCTGTGGTAAACATCAACTTGCGATAGTACTGTGGGGCCACTCACTTTATTGTTGTCCACGTATCCGAACCGTACTCCTTATCAATAAGCAACTCGAGCGCTCGCGCCACGAAGCCGTACTGCAAGCGACACGCATTTTATATATTGCATAGAATATTAGATTAGCATTGTCCTATCTGTGCACGCTGACAGCGGGTTTACATGTCGTAGACTCGGACGTAGCCATCAATTCAAATTTAGCCATAGCTTTCTTTATAATTCAGTGAACATGCTGTACAGTCACCTCACCATAGTTCCTACAACGACGTAGGAGCCCGTTATCTGGAATTACTGCGTGCACTATTGCGATCCTATAAGCATCGATGACACGTTGAACAGCAAGTTCAGAAATTATAATAGGCCTTTTTTGTTAACAGGAATTCTTTTACTCTTTAGAATTCAGCTTACTAAACATTTGTGGCAGTCTGATCGAATATAACCCCTTCTATAGCTCCCGTTCAGGATGCCGAAATGGATTAAAAGGAGACACCATGTTTGTTGGGATGGACGCTACTTCTTGCATCCACAGAGGGCGCCACCATCGACTGCACTTCGCTCAGGTTAAAATGTCCTTGAATTTCAAGGGCACTACCTTGAGACCTTCTCCCATAGACTAATATTTTCCTGGGAGATAGGGTATTATGCCATCGCGCGGCAACTGTATATTCGAACTATATATTAAAACTAATTATCTAACATAAAGGACTGAGTTTATTCGCTAAGTCAGTAAATGTTTACGCTTTCTTGACCCTTTTACGCTTCCTTCAACAATACTCCGGCACATACCCATTTTTTCACTGTTGCTGTTCAGCCGAAAGAAGCCCAGCTTTTCACACTTCGAGATACATAAACAACTTGTCTTCCAGCGCGCCAATTAGTTAGTCTATGTGTAGCGAGCGAGACTGACTCCAGTGAGTTCTACGCTGCGCCTTAAATACCCAAAATCATTTTTAATAAGATCGAGTATTTAAGTCAATGCGTTTCATTCGGCCAACGGTACTTAGCCATGGTCAGTGTCCAGCGTGTTCTTACGCCTCGCGCACCTCGGAGAAAATTAAACGAACTGTATCAGCTGATGCTGTGGCCGATTCTATTTAATTGGCCGCCCGGGAGTGACTGCGGTAACCCCCTCGATTGGTTGGCAATCCTCGTCTCAGACGACTCCCGTCAATTAGACACAGATTGATTAGGCACCTTCGAAGATTATGACTCAGACAGCTTTTGGCCTACAGAATCCATGCTCGTTGTGTAGTGGTTGATAACTGGCCCCCTAGGGATTCCATGCAACCTATCTTCATTGCCGCACGTAATTCGCAGGCAAATATTGCTAAGGTATTCCCGAGCCCAAAGCTAAGTTTCTCCACCTGTAAAAGCGCCTTTCCAGCTCTTAAATGGCCAGATCATGCTGATACAACAAAGTACTTCTACGTGGTCAACACCGACGCAGTCTCCGGCAATCGTTTTAGAGCGCACTGTGCTCTAAGTTACGCTAGACTATTTTGCGATACCTGCCTCATCTGATGTGAAACCTCTAACAGGTCGAATCTTGTTAACAAGTAGTCCCAAACTTAACAATTCATTATACGATTTCGCAAAACCGATAGACTTGACCGGTTTTTCGTGTGTTTAGTGTGTACACTTCGAAGCGAGCCTTACGCCCACTTGCACACAAAAATGCTTGCTTGGCCTACATGAGGTTTACGAGTGCTTTTTTTGTCGGGCAACCAACTTTTTTTCGGAAAGCTGTTTTCACGTTTGTCTTTGTCTTTGTCACGTCTTGATTTCTACTGTCTCGAGATCGCACCATGCCAGCACGGATCGATGAGGTATCTTCGCGTTTCCACATTTCTCGATCCTCAGATTATAGGTCTTTAGATTCTTGATCCGCTGTCGGTTTGCCGCTGCCAAACCCAAGGCACCAGTCGTCTCGCGGTGGGCCATTTCTCTCAAGCAGCGTGTCATTTCGTCCATTCCACGACGCGGCCAGATAGTAGCAACGGGGCCTTTGATAGTTCCGTTGTTGGGTAGGTAAGTTTTCTGCTACGCCCAAATATAAAAAAATTAAACATCTAGTAGGCAAAATAATTGCCGCTTTGAGCTACTTTTGTTTAAAGCATGGCGAAAAACCTGTATCTCAACCACCTATACAATAGCGTAAACATTCCCGAAAGATAGCTTCTTATAACTCAAAGAAGCGTTCATATCTGCACGAGTACCTTAATGGCATTTAGTGGAAACACAGAAGCTAAATCCTGTAGTATGCTACAGTAATTTCAAGATCATTTTCAGAAAATCCCTGCAACTACTTCAAAAATCGTGCTAAGCATGGATGACGAGTTTTTTAGGATCGGTTTATATAGTGGATTTAATTACAACAGTACTGCCAAGAAATAGGAAGCTAAGCTGTGACGAAAGTAAATCTCTAATTGAGGGTTAACAAACTTTCTGCACAAACTGAAATAAGTTGATTTTGGGTCATTCAATTTATAGTAGGAAATTCATTATGGGCTGCCGGAACTTGCAGAGGCTCGAATAACGACCGCTGATTAATCCGTAATTTCCCTTACCATTTACGACAATATAGAATACTCAGTTTTATTCTTATAAGACACACTGATACGGTCCTGTAGGTTATAATTAGCATCATTATTAATACTGTTATTTAGAACCTGCCAATTTTCCCTAGCGAATTAGGATAGGTTGTTGTCGGAAATGTATTGACCTTTTTGAGTTGAAATTGAAAAAAATTCATTTTTAGATTTTCAAATAATATTACTTAATTAATTGTGCACCATTTCGATCGATGATCTTCTACAGCTTTTCCTGTAACATGCTTACCGGGTTCTCTGTCACTAGGGCACCTCTGTACTTTCTGGGAGAGTGATTTTTGCATCCCTCCTTTGAAACTGGATTGACACCATTTAGAAAAATATGCAGAGACCAAGGGAAGTGATAGCTTTGATTTGGATACTGTGGATGTCAAAGGTCTTTCCATTTTCGCCGAACAGCTAAGGATGTACCTGCTGTCCACGGTGGATAACAACGCCTTTCCTGCGTACTAATTCTGGTAGGTTTTTTTTTTAATGATGAGCTATAATCTGTTGGATTACAACTCATCATTAAAGTCTTCTTCTTTCAGGTTGCAGCAGCTCGCAATACACTATTCCTTTCCAATACCGTCAAACACGTATCATCACCGTCGTTGACGTCAGTCCGCGCTTTTATTACAGATTGTGCAACACCGTTTTATTTATCTATTTCCAGTTGCATCTTACTGTTGTATGTTATCGACTTTTCTATTCATACAATAGCTTGACTTCGTCTCGTTTTTACAGAGCTTTGTAGATACTGACTGGCCGAACAAGTAAGTACATTTCCGTCGATCCGTATGGCACCAGACCTCAGCCTTTCTAGCCAGCTTTCTTCAAATCATTAAAAATGTTTGGTAATGGATATTCCTTACTATTTTTTTTTCATCAACTTTTTCCGACCTTGACGAAAAAACTTTTTTATACCGAAATTTTCAAAACGAAAACGATGGAGCCATCTTCGCTGACCTAATTCGGCCTTAAACACACACAATTTTTAAAAACCTGGAGAATATTTACGTCTTTATCGCAACGAAATTATAAAAGGTAGCGAATTTAAACTGTCACCCCCCGTCCCCCATACTACCTGGGATGTGCAGCCTTAAAGCCATCCAACTAGAAAGACGCTCAATATTGTTGCGACAAACCAATATATACACGGTATCTTAAAAGTGTTTACACTATTTAACGAGGTTTAATTTTCTGATCGTTTCTTTTCCAGGCGTAATCAATAGGAGGTAATGGGTGATCTGAAATATACAATTGAAGCGCCTTGTCTTGAAGCACGAAAGTATTATTTTAGGCACGCATGGGTCACCAGAAAACACATAAAACGACACTTTGTGAAGCTCCAGAGTGATGTGTTGATGACCTCGGGGTGATTCGTCCCGTGCAATCGTGGTCATACGCTTACCATTGAATAAAAGATTCAGCCACCAGAAACCATTTACTGTTACACGCGTCGTTAAGACAATGGCAACAGCGGGTTTGTGCCTGGAGCTAATGACAGCCGTTGCGAGCTTGACACTCCTATCTGCTTGATTACTTGATTGATTGATGAAAAAAAAAGTACCAGGTCTAAAAGGTATTGTAATTAATTCATTCACTCAGTGACCGTATATTAATCTGTTCATTTATTCTCTTGAAATGTATTTTTTCTGTATTTTCGCTATATATGTTGACGTGTTGTAAGCTCTAATAGTAATTATGCTGCGTGAGCACGTGTTCGTCCCATGTCATCTTTGCTCTTTGGGTTTTCTCAAACCGGAATGTTTACAACGCTTGACTGTTTGGCCGATAGCGCCTGCGTGTACGTGATTTGTCTTAGTAATTATAGGTTCTCCCACCAATAGGATGGCTTCAGCCACATTGAAACCATGCAATAATGGCTCGAAAATTGTGTCGGTTGGTAGATGGAAAAAACTATTATCTTCTTGTGCGAATTCTATCAAGTTCGCCGCTAAGTTTACATAACCTCGTTATTGGCCTTTCTCTATATATATATATATATATATATGAAGCTGATACTGCGGGTTTTCATTCGCCTTTTCCATACTACTACTACTACCAGGGAAAACCCAGATAATGAATGCTGTTTATTATCAATTGTTCGTAATAAATCGCTCAGTGAAGCTTATACAAGCTTCAACCCTAATACGATTGCTACTTTAATCGATAGACGTAATAATAGTTTAGTCATCTACTTTTACTATATTCTGTTTTTTTCTCTTGTTGCTATGATTAGTCGAGTTAATGTTAATGGTGTTAAAGACATTATTTCTGTCTCAATAGCACTACTAATATCGTATTGATAGAACAATTGGCTAAAATAAATGGCGATACGTTCAATGCTACGTTCTCTCACCGCCGGCTCACCATCGTTATTACCACAACTGCCATGGTGTTCAACGCATCCATATCAATCATAGCTACAAACGGGTGATGGCCGGAAGGACAGCGTTATCGTTTGTCCACCGGCTGCTACAAATTCGCCGGAAAACATTGACTTTTACCCACCTTCAACTACCGTGTTCATGAAGGATTTTTTTTTCAGTTTTTCTCTAATATTCATCGTCCAGCTTTCCTGTCTTTTCTTGATAATGTACTACTGATGACCAGAAATAGCTACTGCCGTATTACGAATAGCAATAATAGTTACGCCTATAGACCATTGTCTATTTCCTACGTAAACTCATGTCATCATGTAATTCTTAGCCAACGAAATCATCATCAACAACAATTAACTCAACAACAACGGGTTCGTATACTATCTATTTTTCTGCTTGATGCGTGTAATTATTGCTAGCCGTTGTCATAATGGTGATGTGCTGTCGCTCGATGTCCACAGCAAATCCTTAGTTCGGCTACCGGAGTTACTGTATCTATCTATCTATTTATGTATTAACTGTGTTTTATTGACACATGTTATATACAACATAAGTACAAAAATCGTCTATGGCTTGCTAAGATCATCGAGTAGGTAATCCGTAGTTGCCTGCTAGTGCCGGGGTCAATTCTGAGTATCCTTAGTGCTTTTTGGAAGCACAAACTAAAACGGACCCAATTAGTGCTTACGAGGAGAACGAGACTGTTGTGAAGGAATCGGACTTTTCCGATCCGATCATCAAGACTCGTTGTGATAAAAAAAAAAAAAAAAAAAAAACTTCTGTCGCTGGTAAACCATCGTATCAATACTTTCAGTGAACGTACCCATCTTTTGTCTGTCGCTGATTATGCACGCACACAGGACGAACGTTGCAACCGTATATACGAGTTGATTTGATAGAATCTGATTGATTGGCGTCCTTTTTCTCCTTGGCGTAAGGATTTCTCGTGGTCAGCTCTAGTAGAAGCAGCTTTCTCTTTGGACTTGTTCATCATAATAGCTACCACGGTGCGTCTTACATGTGTATCAATTTAGATGTTATTTTATTCATAAACACTGTGTTTATGAGCATGTAAGTGTACTCGAACCAGCCGCTCCCCGAAGCTGATTCATATATATTTAGGATCTACCTTCATGCCTTGTTAGAAGCTAGATGCTAAGTTTAAGGATCTTTTATCTTCTTTATCTCTATTAGCGACATGTTGCTGCATTAATATTTTCTGTAGTACGGCTAACTGTCAGTTCAGTGTGTTGTATTTTTTCTGCGATTATTTTAAGCATTGGAAAACGATCATATATTAGATAGCATTTAAAAGGCAGCAACATAGATGAATGGACTAACTGGAACATCATAGTTATAATTGCCGCTGCGATAACAAACTGAACCCTTTCAGTATTTTGACAGCCTTGCTTATCTTAGTTTCAGGAAAGCTAACGTGCATGAACTTACTAAATTCGTCAACTGTGTACAATATTGTATGTACCGTGTAAATAAGCAGATCGTATACTGCTCATATCGCAGTGTAGGGTTTTTTAACCACGTAAATTTCCGGTTAGGTTGATAGAGAGGCTAAGGAACTTAGCCGCTGTGCACGAGGCAACCTTCCTCCTCGAGGCGGAGAAGGAATCTGTTCACGCGCTCTTTCGGGCCAATTTGCCTAGCTCGATCGATGAAACTTAGCAGTTTCTTAATACCGATATAGATACGCATGCCTTGCACGCCTTTGGCAAGCCGATGTATATCGTCTTGGCCAAAGCAATTCGACTGCTCTAGTACAGACAGGAACTGGTCCGGTCGGTTAATAGCAGGAACACGAAGGACAGTAGAGAACAGAGAAAGCATGCCGATCTCTCCCAAAAAGTCTTTGCAGGAGGTCGTACACAGGATAAGTAGACGTCGACCTTTCGGAGGGTCTTGCTTTAGCAGAATCAGTAGTGTCTGCAATACCATGTTTGAGTAACGTGGCCCCACAGGACAATAATCTGAAAGTAAGACGCGCAAACGTTAACAGAAGCATTTATTTGAGAGACAATAAGCGCCAAGTGATTGCGACCCGCCGATATGATAGTTGTAAACGAAAGATCTTACCAAGTAGACGTTCAATATCATCGACCAGAACGCAGCTTTGAACTGATTTGTAAGCATCATCGAAGATCTTCTTGATGATTTGACACTTTGCTGACTCCGAATATCCCACCATCTGTTGCGGTGAACACAACTTGACGAATGGGAATCCCGAGTTGAGCGCGATCTTGGCTGCCAAAGCTGTCTTGCCGGCATTGGGTGGTCCCTCCAGTAGCACCGTGACAAGGCCGCGACCCTCTGACGCCTTACACTGATCAATAGACAAATCGCCTTCTCCCAGCAGTTGCTGTCATATAAAGGAAAACAAATATAAATTGTGATATTACTATGAAACCACAACAAACGAATCGTATATTCCTAATCAACACATACATTATTCATGACTTCTGTTATAATTCACGCTTACATTAACTGGATCCCCCCAGACGAAAATATTGGACCCAACGAGGGTTTCGATCTCCTCGACAGCAGTTCCAAACGCTGGCTTAATATCGTTCTCTAGCGCAGTCATAAAATCTTGCCGGCAGATCTTGAGTTTGTTGAGAGCGTCAGGGTCCACCTCGACTTTGCTGCCAGCCTTAATGAGGCGGTTCATTGCCATTGATTGAGCCGCACGAACTAGACCCTCAAGTTCAGCGCCTGAGAAATTCTTTGTGAGCGCCGCGAGCTCTACGAGATCTACATCATCGTCCAGTTTACCGTGAGTTTTCATACGCGACGTGTGGATGTTGAGGATTTGCGTTCGGCCGTGTTCATCCGGAAGGCCAATCTCCATTTGCACTTCCAATCGGCCTGGTCGAAGCAGAGCTTCATCGATCATATCGCGCCTATAGGGAACAGCGAGTAACACAGCAAATATTAATTGTTTTACTCAAGTTAATCATGTCACTACTACTACTGATGAATAATATTATAGTACTTGATATATAATGAGATATTAGATATTATTTAAATAAATGTTATCATCGTTCGCGCCTAAATTCATCTAAATGAAGGCTGTTTATTCTACTCGGCGTTTATTAAGCCTAAAACCTATGAATCTAAAGACGTCTCTGTTATCTAGAACACGAGATGCCCTCTTAATCAGAGGACAGTATTGAGTACTAGAAGTTAGCTATAAAATGGCATCCTAGACTCAACGGGAGCTACACAGTTCCATAGATCAACATTTCTATAGATTATAAACTTCAGTCGAGGTTTCACAGCTGCTGGAAAACATCCTCGATTTACCAAATCACATATTCGTGCAAAACAAGCTCTTAGTGTTTCGTTAGGTGGCAGCAAACGCCTTTAAATTATTTTACTTTTAATGTTTGTTCATTAGAACTTTGCGTACCTGTTAGTCATTCCAATTACAAGAACATTGTTAAGGCTCTCTACTCCATCAATCTTCGACAGCAGTTGGTTTACAACGGTATCATGCACACCGCTAGCTCCAGCCATCGAACCCCGCTGTTTGCAAATTGCGTCGATCTCGTCGAAAATGATGATATGCAGTCCAGAATTGATACCTAGACGTTTTTGCTCCTGGAACGATACAGTAGTTCGTATTTGATAGATATTATGTGTTTCATCACTGGGTCCTTGCTTATCGTTATAACTCCATTGTTGTTTTTTAATATCAACTTGGTTTATCTAGACGATAGTAAAATTTAAGGCACGTACCTCCTCAGCATCCTCGAAAAGCTTTCGGATGTTAGCCTCTGACTCTCCCACGTATTTGTTCAAAATTTGCGGTCCATTGACAATCTTGGGCTCCCGTCCATTGAGCATTTTTCCAATTTGACGAGCCATCAAGGTCTTGCCCGTTCCCGGCGGGCCATACAAAAGAATACCTCGAACATGTTTCAGATCTGCGTCGAAAGCAATAAGAAAATATGAGAAAGTATAAATGTTCATATAAGAGAAAACCAGTCTCGTTTCATATGTAAATCTGAAGGCTCAAGTGTCCAAAAAAATCCGTCCCATGTTTCAAATAACACTCTTCTCTCTATTTTAGTGTTTGACTAAACAGCCGTGTAACAGAATTGTTTAGCCATGCAAATGAACGAACGAAGGCCTACAAGGGCACGATCAAGTCCCATGTAAGTATAATGGAGCATAGTATACGATAAGGGCGAAGCACTACTCACTAAGCTGTTCGATAATTTCAGGTGGGAAGACTCGGGAGGCAAATGCTCGACGAAAGATAGCGTTGAATTGCTCGTCTAAACCACCGATGCCCATTTGACTGAAGTCCCAGTGGGGATTGATGAGTGACTGTCGCACTACTTTTCCCTTCGATGATCCTGTCAGAGTAATGTTTGCTCTGGGAACAAATTTTAAAAATTGCAAAAATACTTAAAGTATACATCGTAGCTTAGTTCGAATATACAAACATCATCTGTTTAATTGTTTCAATCTGTCCAACCTTCCAAGCACAATATACAGCTTTCATTGCGCTTTGACTTACATCTGTAAGTGCAACATTTATCAAAAATTTACCATACGTATAACGTGTCCGCTCATTATTTCACGTCCTGAATTAGGGAAATAAAACATGCCTGCAATCTTTAAACACTTAAGAAGGAAGCAAAGTTAATAGCCTACCTATGAAACTTTCGTGTTCGTATTCTATAACTGGAACTATTAGCAGGAACGATAATTTTTCATTTTGATCAAATATGAATTTCATATTGATCAAATATACGATATTTCAGTGTCGCTTATATCTTGCACGAATGAACGATTACATACACGCATGTCATGCACCGCAGGTAAAAGGAACTACTAACCCGTCAGCACGATTAAAGCAAACAGCCGCATCGGGCAATAACAGACCGATTTCAGTCTTGTGAGGTACAACGGAGGATTTATCTCCGCCTTTGAGTGCGTCCAAACTTGCAGCTTCCATCTCGGTAACAAGCAGTTTCATGAGTTTGTTATTAAACTGAAACGCCACCTATGCAGTGATGCAAAGAAATAAGAAAATATATGGCTATATATGTTGGAATATATAAAAGAAACACTTCATTCTATAGCTATATGCAACAAAAGTCTATTTCCGAAAGCTAAGTGGCTTCTAAAACAATGATCCCGGCTCCCTGTTTTGCTCATCTACCTATTGAACACTTAGGTTGAAGAAAAATTGCCCATGGTTAACCACATTTGATGTCATAAGTATACAAAACTAGAATATCCTTTCTTAACTCGATGCTACGAAACCTACGCTTAGCAGGCTCATTGTGTACGCTCACATTTTCGTGCGTGCGTGCGTCAACATGAATGTAAAAGTAAATAGGACCTTGTCTCCTTTTCAAAAACGACCTCTTTTTCTCTGTATCGATTTACCTTCTGACAGAATATTAATATAGAGACAAACGCGCTCCCCAATAAGCGTCAATATGAAAAGACCAGCAGCCGTTCAAACGAGCTGTGCCCATGACTTTGGTGGTTGTGTAATTTAATAAAAACAATATCTAACGATAAATTCATATGTAACAATGTATTACAGATATTGGGACTGATCAAATAGAACACCCGCGCAATTCAATCATCGTAAACAAACAACAGCGCCCTCTGCTTACCATTTGTCCAACTGTGAATGCTTGTTTTGGAAATTGTTGAGTGAATACAGTAGCCATCTTATCAGTGTCGAAAGGTTCTTGGGTGTACCTGTAAATAATATAATCATACAATTAATATATTTTTAGTGTACTGCTGTTAGTACAATTAGTATAATAATAAAATTTTTGTATCGATATTGAAGCTTATACGGTCTTAGAATAGAAGCCCATTTTCGCCCATCGAACGATACATCTGGATGAGCTCAATTAGGACTTACTGCTTTTTATCGAGGAAATCGATGTCCAAAGAAATTTTGGCGATATATTGCTTACTGGGGTCAAATGTGTACGGACGCACATCTATCACCTGTCCAATGCTCAGTTCAGCCCATTTACGCATTATCAAAGAAAACCCCATGCAGCCCGGTTTCATTTGATCCGAGAGTTGAATTGTGAAGACATATTTTCGCCCGTTACACATGATAAGCATATGTCTGAAACATGAAATCAGTCACATCTTAGCGGCAATTGTTGATCTTTGGATGATATCGATGCGTTATTAGCAGCATTTCGAACTTCCTCTATGTGTTGTATGCTTGCCTGTATAGCTTCTGTATATATATATATATATTAATCAAGAACATGAACAAACCACGACGGCTCAAACCATTTGGAGTACATACTGTGTATGTTTTTCTTCTTTATATATGAACATAGCTAACATATTATGCGTATTTATTGTTCTAAAATTTCACAAAAAAAATTCTAATATAATACGTAAATAAACAACTATAGTCAAGAGCAAAGTTCCTTTTTTTTTCCCACTTAATTAATGGCTTTGCTTAAACAGAAAATTCGGCGTGCTCTTCTACAAGACAGAATGCATGGGTTTCTTCGCTTAATGTAAAACACATGTTTGGCTCAACAAGTCGAAATTTGAAATTTTTCCCGAAGAGCTACCTTCAATGAAAATCTACAGCGGTGTTTTACTTTATTGTTCTACGTATACTTAACAAAAGCTTTAATCTACTTGGCCGTTTTATACACTTCTACGTAAGAAGCCATATAAACACACAGGTGTTAGTAACGAATGTTATTACCAGATTTCGAAGATCGAATTAGACTCAAGAAATTCGAAATTAGTACGACACCTGCAACTTGTTCGTTCTAGTACCCCCTCCCCCCACCCCATCACTGTTCTTACCTGCATTTTTCATCGGGGCAGTCGCTCGGATTCATAATCGCGCAGTTGGTGAGAGATAACTTGTCCATCGGGCATTTCTCCGCTTTTAGTTGCTTTATAGTTTTTCGAGACAGCAAGAAATTTTGGAAGAATTAAATTATGTTTCCATACGTCTCTCGGTCAACGGTAGCCACTAAATTTATTATTCAATTATTTGGTAACCATCTGCAGTACTTATAAGAAGCTTATGTCATTATCGTTCACTGGGCATATTCAAATTAGGTAATAAGATAATTAGATAAGTGTCTATAATTTGTTCGAATCATGGTGCAGCAATCTTTTTATCAAGTAAGAAAACATTAACCTGTGCTAAGCGTCTCGCTGTTCGTGAAATGGATCGCTATAATTAGTGAGATAGTATTTGAGCTATTTTATTAGACTGGCAGAGCGTCGAGCGGTACGAGAAACAGCTTTGCCCGTACCAAAGCAGTTTCGAACATAGAGCATTTAGCTATTCCCGACTGACTTACCATCGTGGCCATCCTGATAGATGACTAGGAAACCTCGTTTGCGACAAAACCACACACACTGTTTAAGTAGTTGTGAATAGTAGGCGTACACTACAAATCGCCGCTCTAACACTTTAGCGTTTTTCACACCTTCACAAAATAAGAGAAAGTGCGTTCCCACATACAGGCGATTTACCACTGCATCGCTGAAAAGACGCCATTAGGATTTCTGATCTGTCAGCACTAGCCGATAACAGCACGCATAAGTCAATGCTTGTTGTTAAGATGGCCGACTTCGCCCATTATTAACTATCACTGGCAACGGAAAATTACAATCATAGTTTGATAACATACGGTTTCGCAGCATATACTATCCCATAAAGGAAAGAAATATCAAATACGCTTTTTGGGCTAGATTATTATTTTATTTCTTCCTGTTCGTCACGTGGACGATGATAAGATTCTATGCTATTTACTGGATGCCTTTTGATACCTAAATGATAACTATGCGTAAAATTAGCCATTTGAAACTCGAAAATTAACAACTGCGAAGGCCTAAGTAGCAGGAAAAAGCTAATGAAAATCTGAACAAATGCATTACTTCGCTGTCACAGGTGCGCCTATAAAAGTCTTTTGCCACGGTCTCACAACCCGATTTCCGCGCAGCGCGGTTACGCGCCCAACGATCCAAGTCACAGATTAGGTCACAGATCAGTTAGGCATTGACTGAATTTATTGTGTAAGTTAATTATTAGAAAGCACTGGTAAAAATGACGTCAAATCCTGTTTCTATTAGCTCTGCACTAATTCAATATAAGTTATGGTTCTGTGTAGTGCCTATACCTAGTATACGACAAACGGCAGCTCACCTGTACGTGGAACAGCTGACGATGCTATGCTGCAAGAGCCGAGTTCTGCGTCTATCTCTGTTTGAGTATATCAATAAGGTTTCGTGTACAGAACCGTTCGAGCTACATCTGATTTGGCCAGGGGCTATTTTGGTTTTTAGCTGTAGGAACTTCTGTGAAGGTTGCACATCTGTAGTATACGAATAATCTAAACTTAGCGCACGCCCATACAAGTGAGCTCGTTTGTAGGTATGAGGGAAAAAACAATGATGTTTAAACAAAGGTTTCTCCTTTGCTCATTCATAACTTAGTATTTATCCTTTTAGCTATAATAAACGCCAATAGCTATTTTATTGGTATAGGAATATTTTTTTCAAGGCTTCTGAAGATGTTCACATAGATTATTTTTATTTATACTGCATTGTTGCTTGTATCTATAGCGAACTGATACCGACATTTCTGGTGTAGCAGGATCTGCGACAATGGCAAAAATATCTTATTGAAGTATTTCATTCACAAAATTGTGGCCCTGATGTAAGGCCAGATTTTTCTCGGTGAAATGTGAATTTTGATCACGATGTAAACAGTTAAAGCTAAACCTTCGCTCAATGCAACCCAAAACATTGAAAGCCAGGTGACGTTAATAGATAACGGATCGACAAGAATCGATGAATTTTTTAAGGTTCAAGATTCATATTGGGGATTTTACTTTGGATGTTCCCATTATATTATATAAGTACCAAACTGTTTCTGTATGGTGATACACAGTAAAGAGTTTTATCGTAGGTGTGCATAAGTAATATGGTCCGAGACACAGACTTTAATCGTAGATAGTACTTATTTTGTAGTAACTTCATTTACTTCGAAAAATCAGGCAACGTATATTTTTGCATGGATTCGGACTGGCCGACGAATGCGAGCTGTCTATCATCGTGATGAGTCGCTTGAGTTCCTGCAATAAATGCGTGCTAAACTTCACTTCAAAAGGTGTCTTTGACTTTGGAAAGCATCATTTCAGAGCCTTTGTTTATTATTCCGCATACGCTCTGTTGATCTGTACAGATAAAAGAACCGACATCTAGAGCCTACAAGATACGTCCCCCATAATTGTGCAATCTTCTAAAAGATAGAAAAAATATTAAAAATGAAATTGTCGCTTATTTTTCGTATATGCATTGCCTACTGGGCGACTGCGGATCCTCCAGTGAACCACCTTTCAGGACGTGTCTGATCACCATAAATGAACTGTACACTGCTTCCGTTAAATGGGCGGGTTGTGATTCGATGATGATTGATTTTTTCGTAGATCCCTATATATATATATATATATATATATATATATACTAATATATATATATATATATATATATATATATATATATATATATATACGTATATATATATATATATCATCGTGTTCAAGTAAGACACTAAATTTTAATTAGAATTGCAATAACACCTTGCACATCCTAGATGAATGATTTATCAATAGAATACTTTATAAATAAAGCAATTCCAGACACAGTAGCTGCGAAATAGTGTGAAATTTTAATACAATAAAGAGATCAAACAATTACAAATAAAATTGTAGAGAGAACAAGCTGATTTGATAGAATAAAATATTGACAAGGAAATAAAAAGTTCTTGCGTATCCGTAAACCAACATAGCACTGAATTAAATGGACTACAATGAAAAATAGCTATGCTACAGTACTTATTGTTTTCGTGTATAAAAATAGTGGTCCAAAGATTTACAGCGGAGAGATTGGTTATTTGATCTACCAAACGGTGTCTGTTCAGAGCTAGATGCCGACGGCTTCTTCTACGTATAAGTGTAGAATTGATACATTTTATAAACCGCATAAATCAGTTCTAACAAACATTTCTTCTAAGATCTTGTTTCTAAAGGTTCTTTTAACCCTTCCGTTTATCGTATCACCGCTCTGCGTCTTACCCACCCACCCCAGAACATGGATCGGCAAAAAATCTTGAGCGTCGACGAGTTCTGGACACGCATCTCGGCCAGTGAATAACATAATCATTACCACCAAATCGCGAAATCTTCCTAATTCAACTTGTGATTAAATTATGCCATGCGTGTAGCTGTCATTAGCCAGTGCAGATAGTGCGAGGCACAGATTCAAGCGATTTCGGTGAGCGTGTTATCCATCTGCCACGCCTGAGACCCGCACGTCCTTATAGTTTAGGATTAATGGTATACCGATGGACCACAGGTTGGGGCTAGTCATCGATTCGAACGATTCAATCTCTCACTTTTTAATTTTATTTTTACAAATTTTATTTTTTGAGAAATTGTTACAACGAAGCTGGGCTTTTTACATCCTACGAAATTGTCGGAAACAACGGGCTGTTATTGACAAACATGGGCCATTCGTTACTTTACGAAATAATGCAGCATGCCTTAGATGTTCGAGGCGAGCCTAATCTTGTTGGATAAAACACTATTGATTTTTACATATTACATACAGAGCTGATCCTACATATGAGTTATAAATTGAAATAGTAGTGTATTGGATATAAACATAACATCTTCGACAATCATATATCATACCTGTGCCGCTTATTGGAAAATCCATTATACAACGATCGATATTTCATTCATAACTGAAAATGTAATATTGAAATCGTACGAGAAAGATGCCAAATAACAATTACAGTATTCTGGTGTTCTTTTTTTTGTTTATCTTATAAACTATCTACTCAACAAATGTCGATGTAATAAAATAAAGAATTTAAGATGTGATAAAGATATATAAAGGAAGAAGACTAGAATGTAAAAAATATAGTGCAAGGAATTATATTTATTAACCAGAAACATTTTCATTAATACGATGTAATACTTAAATAATATGTAAAACATCGTATTAATAATAGCAATTGCTGCTATTATAGATAGATAGAAGCTGCTCCCTGGAGTTTAAAAGCTTAGGAAGGGCCGTGATGTCCAACTACTCCTCATAATGGCTTACATAGTGAAGAATCGTTCTGAAAGTATCGTCTGGTGCGTAATTACGTGGTGCGTGTTTGGCTCCAGACAATGCTCTTATAACCAAAAGTGTACGCCCGAAATGTTGGTCATGATCAGCCGATATGCCACGATCCTATATTGATTCTCAGCACGATCAAATGATGATTAATCTATCAACACAAATTGCAATTTGCGTCGATAGAGATTTCAACTACGTTTCGTTTGCGACGAATGGTCCAGACAATACGTTGGTCGACTACGTCTTCACAATGCCAAATCAATTGTACCAGTCTTTCAGAATTTTGTTACTGGATATAGCTTCATTATAACATTCCGACTATCTATATTAACCCCACTGGTATCATTGTACTCAATTGAATCCCCGCGAATCTAAGTGAGTTCAGTGAACTTTCATTCGAGCGTTTTGTGATGGTTGATATTCTTGCGATGGCCGACAACGATGATGATGAAGTGAAGAGAGATGTCTGCACCCCATTAACGCAACTAATGTATTCTGCAATACAACAACCTGACAGAGAAATGCTAGGCTCAATGTTGTGTACTTAAGGTTTTTCAGCGTCTGGAAATCCTGAGATGGAATTAAAAGTTTATCCGGACCAACGTCGATCGACCAGCCGCTAAGTTCAGTCATCAACAAAGAAGTGGGGAAACTTGAAAACCCATCTTTTTCCTCACAGGGAATATTTGATAAACAGGATCATTTTTAGGCTATCCACTGAAAAAAACTTTAGCAATCCCCCTACCTGTTCACTTACTATAAACAAAAAATTTAATTAGAGACTTTTCGCTATTTTGTCTTCGGTCGTATTTTATTTTATGTTGTGACGGGGTTTGCTCTGGTTGCGTAGGATTTAAAATAATCGCTATGTCACCGGAAACTAAATTGCCAATTTTCAAAATTCTCCTAAATCTCTGGCATTTAATGATTGATCATGACAATCGACCACGTAGTGGACGCTTAGTAATTTTCCAGTGATATAATATTAATTAAGCAGCTGTTCTGTAAGTAACATAACAACATAAAACGGAGTATCAACCAAAGCCTAATGCCATATCATAGCTACTTGTAAACATCACAAGCATCGAAATCCTCTGTTATACAACTAAAATTTACTTTAAGTTATTGCCTATCATTTACCCAAAAACAAGAAAACTTGCTCATCATTCTCCAGACGCCTGTCCTATTTAGGTAAATGCTGCTATCAACAATTAGACTGTTTTCATTGCATGGAACAAGAAATTCATCTTGCAACCATGGTATATTTTTGTACTGTTAACCCTGCCTTGTCTTGAAGTTTTGACGAATCAGCCGTAATGAGTCAGCAAAATTTCAAGCTACAACGATGATTTCGTTTAATTATAATTCAATATGGTGCATCTTTCTCGCTCAGCTAACTCGTGTCTAATCTGTCAAACATGTATGGTTTGGAAACTACAAAATGATGAAGAAACCCATTAACCCTTTGATGTGCGCATTTCACGAGCCTGTCGTTGAATCGCAATGTCCCATAGTATCAATTCACGAGGCCACAATAACATATTCGAAGAATTTTGATCTATTTTTTTAATATAATTTTGAAATGAACCGGAATTTATAGACTTTTAATAATAACGTGACCGACCAAACCAGCTCTAGTAACTCTCTTCATTTATCGCAACGCCAGTGTTCATCCTATAGCTCAACGTACGTCGGTAAAAAGATTCAAGCATCAGTAAGCTTCGCTGATATTGGCAAATTAAAAAAATAACAATCACATCGGGACTCAAAGAATCTTGGCTGAAATTTTCGGAGCTAGCTTTTGGCAACCTGCAGCTTTAAGTCATTAGCGTAAGCTGAACTTTAAAGAGGAAGCGATTTATCGACTTTTAGTCCGGCTTGCAATCCATCGTATATGCGCGGAGTTTTAAATCTATTTAGGTCGCAATTCGTTTGCATGAGTTAATTCAATGAAATTAGCCGCAACGACTTACAAAAGCTATTGTATGTATTTTACTTCTTGCTTTGTGGATTTTTGGACAAGGACACTCTCGTCAAAACCTAAAATACGCTAAGGCAAAGCAGATACTACTCCTTTTGACTCAATTTTCAAGTGATGCCTTTTTAGTGTACAATGATATATATATATATGTATGTATAACTGAATTATTTGCTCCTTTATGGGATAAAATATTTTCTCTTTTCTTACGACACAATTCACGTAAAACTAAATGGGGCAGTGTTTGAAATAATTTCTTGTCTACTATTCCATTGCGTTTACAACGTTCGCACTCCAGATACTGCGCATCTAATACCAGAACAAAATGCTCCTAGTAATAAGTAAGTGTCAGGTCCAAACAGGAGTCTAAAGTTATTGGATCTTACAATAATCATATTATTTATTTACACCTACTGCTGCTCGGTCATTGATATTATATTATATTACAGCTAGCCCCGTCTGTCGATTTTATCTTCATAGAAAGGATATCTATGAAAGCACATGTTTAAAAGCTATCCATCTACTTTGTGTCATAAACAGCGCGACAGATCGTTGCTAAAAAAACAGAGCAAGAAAAATTTTTAACATGAAATGATTAATTTTTAAAGACGGTACAAGGTAACGCCATTTTGTAAGTTTTTGCAATTCTAGAAATTGACTTCTACGTAAAGTTTCAAGACAATATCGTCAAAGCTAATTCGACCCGCGCGCAATTTTATTTTGTGTTGCACGAGGTATCAGTAAATACAACTTTTCAAGTGCTTTCAAACTAAGAAACCTCTCTACGGGTGAAAAACGCTTCAAACTTCCTTATATTCTATTGTACGTGAACTTAGGGTATCCTATCAAACAATTAATATGATTATATATCGTAAAAAGCTTATAAAATATATGATGAATAAGTACATACTTAGGAAAGGAATAACGTAATTAGACATTGATATTAGGTGTCGTAGTAGCAACACAGAACACTATGATTATGGTCACGACATTCGACAACATCCTTTCTTTATCCACCGTACAACATATTATGTGAAAATAATGAATACTTTTTAGGGCCAGATGACGAAGAAACTTATTGACAGAAAGTACCGATCTGTCAAGTCCGCATACTACCTGCTGCAGGAAGACAGGTTGTCAGAGGAAATAGTTATTATTTCCCAATTATTGGTTCCCAAATGGTTATGCATCAGCAAGTTATATTCAAGTTGATGCTGATTTATACACATAATAAATAAATAGCTGAAAAATAAACACAGGACTAAGAGAGGTATTGTTCCTTTTTATCTTACGGTATGTACAAGTAGAAGGAAAGTTTTGTACTTTTGTAGAAGTGACCATTCATTACAGATACTGTTTTGTATTGGAATCCATAGATATGTGTTTTGCTAGATCTATAGTTAATACAACCGATGAATGAAACGGGCTTTGACTAAAGAAAAATACTATGAAATAAGCTAGCGGCAAGAAACTACCAATTGTCCATATCAGGAATTTCATGTTCGTATAAAAATAACGCTTTTTAAATATAAATTATGTGTTCAATATTATATGTTGAAACAGTTCACGGTCCGTTCCTTTCTAAGTTACGAAATTGTACTACTTCAATAAAAATGGATTGTCCTTTTTTATATTTAGATACTCAATTATTTTATAGATTTTGCGCGAGACTGCAATATTCTTATTTTTAACTAAAAGCATTTTCACCCGTGCCGATTTGCTATTTGCAGACCTTATAAAAGTGACACAAAGAAAACGTTTCGATTCCCTAAATATAATTCTGCTCAAATTCTAAA